>NW_009593841.1:79424-93746 GCF_000690535.1 Cariama cristata
GCACATTGCCTCAAGGAGTCATAGGTATGTGTAACCACAGTTTGCGCCATAAATCATGCCCGTGTGGCAGGCTACATCTCTCTTGGGGCACACAGCACCGCGACATTCCCATGAGGTACCAGATAGCTTGATCAGAAAGCTATCCAGACACATGATGGGAAACGCTATCCTTCAGAGAATACCCTGGAAATGAACAGAGCACTCAGACACATTTCTCATGAGGCACTGGGTCATAAGCAAGACGTGTCATTTCAGACTGAATAGTTGTGAAAGAGTATTTTGATGTAGTTCAACATAATAAAAAGCTCATCCTTTGGATGAAATCAGCCAAATAGAATATTTTGTTCTGAATTTTCAGGGTGACATTTTTTTTGCTGAAAAATACAGTGTTTTTTTCTATTCATTCCTTGTTGCAAAAGCATACTTAGTGTTCTGATGTAATGCCAAAACAGCCCAGTCACCATAAATAAGCTTTTCTGTATAGATATGGAATGTCTTGGAATTTAAAGGCCTTTCTCACTCAAAGTACCTGAGATTTGCTGCTACCTCCTAATTCATGTCTGTATAACTGCATAGGAAAAGGGTGGTCTACCACTTTTAACAGTGGAGAGTCTTCATCTAGGCAAGCCCATGATGCTCTGCTGCACAACAGAATCCCTCCCTTGTCCATCTCAAAGCTATGGCCGATCCGTTGGCCTGGATCTGATACCCTCTCACAAAGCCAGCGTGAAAACTAAAGGAAAGGTCTCCCGCCCTTACTTGTCGTAAACCATCAGCAGCACCTTTAGAGCCTATCAGTCAGGAGAGAGCTCGGTATGGTGGGATGCTTTTTTTTGAGGTTGAATGCCTGGGCTGGTATTCTGGAAACATGGGTACCTTCTTGAATGGGCAAGTCTCCTCTTCCTTTCACACCTTAGTTTCCTGTGTGCATTGTAAATATAATAATACTGCCTCTTTCCAATGGTATCCCTTTGAATCGTAGAATTTTTGGCCAGCAGGACTTTGTACGCTGATCAGAGTAATAACGTGTGCCTTCTCTTCAGTAGCACTGTAACAGAAATTTTAAAGTCTTCTGCAATGACTAGTGCTGAGGCATCTTGCTCCCTATCAGTTCCTGCGTCTTTCAGAAACTGACCTTTTCGCCACATGTTCAGATGCATTTGCGACCAAAAGCGAGCTTGGTACGATGCCACTGATGTAGCTGTCCAGCTGCTACCCCTCAGACTGTGAAAATTGCTCCAGCAAACCAGTAAGGCGATGTTCTCGCAGCCATCAATGCAATTATTAATCACATCAAGGTGGGGTTGTTCCTGAGATGGGGAGAACGGGTGGGGAGAAGGGGGTGCATGCGATGAGAAATAGAAACCAGGCTGTGTCAAAGACATTCAGAGAGAAAAATGGATTAAGCCCCACGAGAGCAGCTTTTAAGTGGTTCAGTATCAGTGGATGCAGTATTGAAAGGGAACACCTATTAAATGCTGTTTTATATAGTGAATTTAGGAGGCTTTTTGTCGGACTCTGAGAGCGTTGCTTCAAGGAAGGCACAGCTCAACAGCCACCGAAGAGATGTCTCCACTTAGCTTTGCTGAGAAGCTTGATCTGCATCGCCTGGGACACTGCCACCACTTCCTGAGCAAAAAGCTCATCCACCAAGGCGAAGTGCAGGTAAGAGAAGTGGTTTTATGATTCTCCTGACTTGAAAATCCAAAGGAGCAACGTCTACGTCTGCCGTAGTCACGTACAACAGCCCAGGTTGACACCAGAGAAAAAAGATTTTTACAAAGTCAACTACCAATGACCAGAGTGGGAAAAAAATTGCTTTCCTGTCCCTTTTGTGAATGTTCTTGGGACAAATAAACCTGGATGCTCGATATTCTTTGGAATCACTTAGATTTTTAGTAGTAGTTAGTCATTTGTCATTGGGCTGGTACACCCACTGATTTCTTTTCTGTTATTACCTTTTAGGAGACCTTGAGGCTAATAAAAAGCCTTGAGTAGAAGACTGAAAGAATGGGCTGGCAATTTCTTTTGTGCAGAGGATGGGATATACAGCATGAACTGTGTTGCTGAATCCTTTGGCAGAGGTAGTCCAGAGTCTTGTCTACTTGCTGCTGCCTCTCGAAGCCCTTCCAGTCAGAGCATTGCGGTTACACAAGAACAGCGAGAAAATATCTGTCGCTGCATTTGGTCAAAGAAAAAAACTGCAAGGAAATGGAGCCTCCCATCTGTCAGAGAAGTTACCAGGAGAAATGCCTGTGCAGCAGAGGGAGGTCAAAGAAAGGAGAGTAGTGTTTTTGGGGAGTAAAGGGCGAGCATGAGGTGGAAGAACCATGTTTTCATGTAGACTCACAGAGGAGGAGACACAGTGATACACCTTCTCAGGGTTAGAAGTCAAAGTTTAGAGCTAGTTTAATTCAAATGAGCTCATTCCCCAGCTGAGTAATCCACCGGCCTGATTCTCCCTTGCCTGATGACTTGCACAGCCATTTACAGCAGGGCACAATGAGGGTAAGATGCTACAATGGGACTGAACTGTAAATGACACAACATGAAGGGCAATAAAGAGTTTGGCCCCAGATGTGGAAGTACAGAGGTAACTTCCATTACATTTAATTAGTGCTATCACCATTAATTTCCTGTGCATAGACAGCAGAAGACATCCTTTTGATTTCAAATTAATTAACACATAATGATTAATCTGATAGGGTACATCTTTTCAGGCAAGAGTGTCCTCTTGATCACAGTTTGGGTGCCAGCACCACTCATCATCTGTGTGTTTTAATTTCTAACTGCTCTCCAGAAGCAAATTTAGCTCTGCAAATCTGTCGATGGAATGAATGACTGGCTGGTTTCCATGTTCTGTGTGTTTTGTTCATTTGATAACACACTGAGAACATCTTGGAACTCTTTTTTTTTTTTCCCTCCTCCTCTCCCCCTCCCCTCCAAGGGGGTTTCAAGGTAGAAATTGAGGACTCTGCATCTGGGAGAAATTTATCCTAGCTCTGTACTACAGAATACAAGAAATAAAAAGTTTCTAAAAATTGAAAAACACATAAACAGTTTATGGCAGGTTCCCAGACAGATTTGTCTCACTTCGGTTGCCAGCATTTAACAGAACCATTCTCCTTGCCACCAACTACAGTAAAGTGTGTTTGTTTCATTGAAACAGGATCTTGAACTTCATCAGCTTCACATCATATTCCTCACACTGTACGATACCTACTGGATAGTGCTATTAATATTATTCTTTCCTTTCCATTTGTCAAGTTACTACTCAATCACACTTGGTTAATATTTATCCACTTTCTTTAGACGCTTCTGAATGCAAACATCTCCATATCCAAGTGCACCAATACTCGAGTAGACAGCCCACGGTTAACTTTAATATTGAGAAATATGCAACTAACTTTGCACTTACAGAGACATGAATTAGGAGGCAGCAGCAAATTTCAGGTACTTTGAGTGAGAAACGCCTTTAAATTCCAAGACATTCCATATCCATACAGAAAAGTATTTGAGCATATTTATGGTGACTGGGCTGTTCTGGCATTAGAGCAGGACGCTAAGTATGCTTTTGCAACGTGGAATGGATAGAAAAAAAGTAGCTTTTTTTCAGATCCCATAGCTAGGATGAGGAATCTTTCTATTATCGAATCTATGAACTCACATATGTAGTTCTTGAATCAAATGCTGAATTTAGGTAATCATTAAAAATAGAAAAGAATGGGAGGAAAACAACAAAGAAGATTCTTCATACTATTACTGTGGAGTCATTTATGTGATAGAGTTGTATTCTGCATTCTGGCTCAGCTACGCTTTTTATGCTATCTCCATCAGGAAGAAAGCTCGTGGTATCTATTTACCCATCTCTGCTCCAGTAAATGAGAAGAAAGATGCAGCTAGCATGGTGCCATCAGGCAGGAACAATCATAATTTCTGGTCTGTAGTATTCATTCTTTTCAGTTACCATTTATTGGGACAAGAAGACTGAGGATGCTTTTTTCTGTCTTACTCTGAAGCAAAAGGAGATGACAAAAACCTTTCCAGCCATTAACTTTAGGACCTGACTTCAGGCAGCTAAATGAAGTTGAGGTTCCTACCCATCAATGTTTGAGTTGTTAAGCACACTGAAATCGTAGCTGCTGCAGGAAGATATTAATTTATTTTGCCTCTTCAGCATGCCTGCCATTTGCACTGAAAGAAATGAAGGACACTTGGTTTGATATTCAAAGCACCCCTGGAACATCCACGTGAAACCTCACAAGTGGAGTGACTCCAGGGAATGAAGCTTTTCTGGGAGCGTGCCAGGTAGCGAAAGCTGTAATAACACTTCAAGCCTCCTCATACATTGCTAAATATAAATTTGGGTAGGGTTCTGTCTGTGTGAAGCCTTTGGTAAAATTCCTGTTCAGAGGCCACCGTATCCACCTGTTCTGCTCTTTTCAAAGCAGAAGTCCTAGGGCTGGTTGAGACAATCGGTGTTGTTCACTGTGAATAACCACATTGGAAGCCGATGGTATCATCGTGCTGCATTTTAGTCATAATGCCAACTCACTCTTAATTGAGAAGAAACATTACAGACAATGCTAAATGACAATAACTAAAGATGTTTCCATTTCAAACAGCATAAGACTGTGCTGAAGAGGGAGAGAAAGAGTTGTATTTTAAGCCTCTCAGGTACATAAGGAAAAGTGCATAAATACAGTGCACAGGTTGTCACAAGCAAGGAAACAAAACAACAGCAGTGAAAACTAACAACAGCAATAATTTTGCAGTACACTAGTTTGAGTCTGGTCCCTTTGCTAAAAAACTTACCCTGGCTGGTCAAAAGAGACAGCCTATGAAGCTATGAAAAAAATCAAAGCCCTTTAAATCTGGAATTAAGCTCTTTTAACTGGAATTAAAACCAGAAATGAAAAAAAAAAAATATTAGTATTTCCCACAGTATATCTTACAGATCTGAAGAGGAAAAAAAAAATGCTTCCTAAAATTTTTAACTGATATGATATAAAAATTATTAAGCTCCAACCTGTATGGCTTGATCCAGCTGTTAATACAATGGAATAGTTGCAGGCTGGTGCTTCTGCGCCTCTGCTCTGCCAAACACCCAAAGTCTGAAAAACTGAAGGACAAGAACTGGTGTTCTTGGCTTGGCTTTCCACCCCATTATTTTTTTTTTTTTTTCAAAGATACCAGGAAGGGCAAGGAAAGGCTGTTTGCCAAGAAGTAGTGTTTAAGTTGACAGTTGGGATGGATGGTTGTTTACTTAGCCTCTAGGCAAAGGGAAAGCAGAAATCAGGATGAGTCTAGTTAACAGTGGGAACTCTAGCAAAAGACAAGATGGGAAAGAGAGGGTGGAGGAGTAAGGGCAGCGATAACTGAAATGGGGAACAAAGAAAAAAAAAAAAAAAAAGAAGCAGAAGTTGCTTTGGTTGCCTCCATTTCCAAGAAATACATTGCTGTCCCTTTAACTCTGTATGCCTCTTTGGCACATGTACCAGGGGAAGGATTACACTTTACTAAGGAAGTAATGCAAACTTGTCTTCATTTGGTTACCATGGATATGGCACTATGTGAGACAAAGCCTCCCATTTGCATTGCAAACAACCAGGAGCAGTGAAGGACACCCAACTTGATATTCTGGCCACAGAGTGTCCCAGGTTCTTCCTCGTGACTGATCATAAGTAAAACCACCACCGTCTTGGGCTCTGGGCTTGGTACCAAGAGAACAAGGGTAAGGGATGTTGCATTTCAGATGAAGAAGGAAGAGGCAGAATCACGCACATCTGCAGAACAAATGGCATTTCTTGTGCTACTTAGTGTGAAATAGCTAACAGACAGGTATGGCCATCATTTAGCTTTCCAGCTTTTTCCCGTGGGGGTACTAGAGCTGAATCAATATGTTGGTAATCTGGAATAAGTGATTTCCACAAACACTGGAATGGAATAGGAAGCGGCCACATCTTACGATTGCTAGGCTTTTATGTAATAGTTTTTATCTAGCTGAGTGTCCTCTTCATTCTGCAAAAGTACTGTATAAAGTACCTTAATTTTATACAAAATCCAGTTAAATGAGCAAGATGAACAGTCCCCTAAGCAGACCTACTGGGAACCAGCACAGTACAGTTAATAGCAGAGAGGGAAATTGTCTTGTTTCCCTAAAACAAATTGCAGATGATTGTTTGTCTATTAGATTGCTAGATTGTCAGTAATTCTTTTTTATTGCTTTAAGCTCTGCCAGATATGTAGTCACACATCATTTTTATTTCAACTGACATGGAATACAAATGGTATGACCCTGCTTCTGGGGATAGAAATGGCCAAATTGCCATCAGTTTGAGTGAAAAAAGAACTGAATCCCAAATGGTTAGCCCACGTCCATGAATCAAGGGTTTTCTTTCCAAGGGCTCTCAGGCATAGATTAACCAGAATAGTAGATCAGACGTTTGGCAACTCCCTTAGCACTGGACTAGGTACATCTCTGATGGGGCCAGGGCAGCTATATCGTTCCAGGATACTCGTCTTGGCTCCCCACTTCAGGAGAGTGGTCCACAGCTGGTGACAGGGCACCAGCACCATCTAAGGAACTTTCCTTTGACAAGGAGGGTGCAGCCAGACCTCCCTCTCTCCTTACACCACCATTCTCTGTGGGTACGGGGGGATAATTAGGACCATCAACCCTTCAGTTGCCCACCAAATGGTAGCTTTGCACCAATATAACCACACTCACATCAGCGGACTTGTTTCCTACTCGTGTTTGTGAGGGAGAGAAGCATCAGCCCCAGAGGTGTTTACCTTTCCCCTTTCTTCCAAAGCAAGTAGCTGGTGCCGTGCCTGGCCCTGAACCCATTTCCTAACACCCTGCTCACGGGGAGCTCAAGCCCACGGCTGTCGTGTCCCTGAGCAAACGCCGTGGGCGACGAACAGGGAACTTTGCAAAAGGGTTACGTTACCTCTTTGCTCTGATGTCCCGCTTCAGCACGCTCCTTGAACTCCCACTCAGACCCCACAGCAGCCCAGTAAAAGGCACCCTTGAGACCAGTTTTAGAGGTGCACAGCAACATCACCAGACCAAGACCTTCACCTACCCTGAGGATTATTTTGGGCATCTCCAGCAGCTCTAATGGTAAGTTAACTACTGACAGGACAGATTATGTCAGGCTTTCAGTGGATGTGCTGCTGGGGAGAAGGACAGGGAAGGGGGTAAAACACCAAAATACTGCCCCAGCCTTGTCGTGCCTGTGCAAGCACTGTTGGGCTTTATACGCACACGCTTCAGTCTTTTCCTACCCTTTTGGAGCACCTGGCAATGAAATAAAGCCCTGAGTCTACTCTTTTCCTCCTCCCTCTCTGCACCAGTCCATGAAGCAGGTCAAGAAGGGAGAGGGAGGAGGGTGGGACTTGAAATGGGAGCAAATACCTGTCCCGGCAGCTCTCTCCGCACACCTCTGACAGCTCTGCAGGGCTTCAAGTCCTCAGCCTCCCCTTGCAGCGATGCAGAGCGAGGATGCATTGCCCATGGGCTGCTCTTGGTGCTCATCCAGATGTGCCCTGCAGCGGCAACAAGAAAGTGTAGAAAATGCTGGTGCCAGCCTGCCATGTCAGGGCAAAGCAAATGCAAATCCTGACCGTATGTCGGTCTCCTCGAAAACCGAATTTAGCATTTCAGTTACTTTTAGTCCCATCCTCCTGCCCTGTAGGATCCTTTCCTTCCTCTGCGACAAAATTGATTAGGAAAGAGTTGTCTTGGCATTTCTTTAAACATCAGCATGCTGGCCAGTAAAGATATAGTGAGGCAGGAGGGATGGTAAGTGTCCTGAATGACAAAATGACTTGGAGTGAACAATCTATGAAAAGCACTGTTTTCTTCAGTGTCTGAAGAAAGTTTGGGGTCGATCCTCCAATCAATAAGTCTTTTCCCTCTGTGTCTTCAGTCCTCTGTTTATTTTAGTAAAGAAACATTTTGTTGCTTTAATTCTATTAATCCTACACAACCACAAGAGGGATGGGAAAAGCAGCATTCCCTGCCTCCTCACATCAGCACGACTGCAAATTCTATATGGTAATGTTGAATCTATAAATGGTAGATATCCTGCTATTTCCACTGGTTTCAAGGGAGTTACAGACAGACAGATATTCCAGAAGAGGTAAATGGCCTGCTATTTTTATTTTTAGCATTGTCAGAGCCAGGAATAACTCACCCTGACTCTTACGGACAAGGCTAAACTTGCAGAACTGAAATTTAGAACATTCATTTTTGATTCTTGATAAAACTAGGATCTCTAAGTCATAAAGGATACAGCAACAGCGAAGTGTATTGGCCCTTGCAATGTCATTCTTACAGGGCTCATTTCGAAATATAGCATCAGTGCCAGCTACTTTTACATTCGTTGCTATTTATAGCAATACAGTTCAAGTGGAATCTGGTTCTCACCAACCTTTATATCCCTATCCCACCCTTCCATACGAGCTCAGACTTCTTATTTGATGACAGCGGTTCAAAAAGACAGTACTGCTTATAGGATGGGTATGCATTTCAGTAATATCTCAGTAATGTCTTAACATGGAGAAGCAAACACTGATTCTGCTTGCTTACAGCTAGTCATACCCAATTTTGCCACGATTGTGGAACAGATTCGGGTAGCTTTAAGTTAGTTCACGAGCAGCCTGGCTGACTTCAGTCAGAAGCCAGCATGCTTGGTATGTGTCAGCGTATAAGAAAAGAAATCAGATGAGGTTGACCTCCTATCTCAGATTAGAGATACTACACATCCACCAGAATTGCTTTGACAAGTGTTTAATCATGATTACTCCCTCCCTTCTCTCTGCAGTCCAAAGTTGCAACTGATTTTTCTTTCATATGGAAGTAGACAGGTTTTGCCCCAAACTACTGCTGATTTAACTGACAGTCACTTCAGGTCTAGTTCTGAGACTACAAAAGTCAATTGAAAATTACCCACTGAGAATTTGGTTCATCCACATCAGACTCTGCTAGCCATCACAAACATTAATTTCCCCCATTTGTGAACTGGCACAGGAAACCCAGAGGGCAAACATTTTACTTCTCTGTGTTGATAAGAATACGCTTTGCATACCTGGGGCAGGCAGGGTAATTACATATACTGCAAGTATATGTAATCTTGTGTGTTGTAGGCCAGATTTTACGTCCCTTAGTCAAACAGAGATGCCATTTAAACAATTGCTAGTCCTATCTCTATGTCTGTGAAAACAAAGAGTATAGTTGATAAAGCAATAACTTAATCTGACTTTATACGGACCAATAAAACTACACAGCTCAGTATCTTAGATAGTGGTACCATTACACACCGTATGTTTAATTACCCAGTGACATAACCTGCAAGCTTTAGCTGTTGGTAAATGTATTGCCCCATGCACATGCGGTAATACAGTATGAGACACAGCTGTGCTGTGTTAGATACACATTCCCTCCCTATTAGACATGTTTGCAAGCAGTGGAACAGCAGAAAAGGAATTTTGTTCTCCAAAGATACTTCCCTTGGCACCACCCTTCTGCCAGCAGTGCTTGCCTGGGCTAGGCTTACAACACAAATGCAGCTTCAATAAAGAATAAGGGAAAGTGAGCAAGGCTTACCTGGGCCAGCCCAGGTACCGCAGAGCATCCTCTAACACATCTTCAGAAGCCAAAGGAGGGACCGGTGAGAGTCTCCGGCAGCTCTCCCATCTCTGAAAATCTCTTGCAGCTTTCCCACTCTTAAAGCAGAGAGGACAAACATTTGCCTAACCTGGGCTGATATTTTCATAATCCCCACCCATTCACGCCAAAAAGAAACCTGTTTTTCAAATACACTTTGTCTACTCCGTGTCACATAAGTGTTTTCAAGAACAGACGTGTTTGGGAAGTTTTGTACTGTTGAGTTTTTTCTTAAAGTGGTGTGGGAAGTTGACATGGCGCAGATTTTAGGGCCAACGAGACCTGTTGTCAGGGCTGCTGCTCTGTCGATGCCGCAAGCCAACCTGTCTGCGCACAGAGTCATACGTGAACGCAGAACACTCTGGGTAACTCTACGAGGTGAGGCAGGCACAGGTTGGGAAGAGGTCCCAACGATGTCCAAAACTGTCCAAAACTTAACACGGTCAGTCCATGCCATCTTCGACACGTGTCAAGGTCCAGATGGCAAGTAGCCAGCCTGCCCGATTGTCAGGTAGGTGCCCGGGGATGGTGGTGACCGCAGAGTTCACCAGAACAATAAAAATTCCTGGTGCCTTCACGACTTATGGAAATTGCACAAAGCACTCTCAAACATCAATCCCAAGAACAAACAAGACTTTTTAAAACAAACAGGCAAGCTAACAAAAACAAACTCAGCACTTGAAAACTAAAGAAAATAACACCACAGCCAAAGCCTACAAAGCCGCTCTCATCAGACTTGAAAAAAAATTAAACAAACAGCCTGACAAACAACAAATCCAACCTTGCAAAGCTGCTCTCAGCAGCACAATATTCCCAAACACACAACTGCTGCAGGGTGTGCCATTGCAGCGAGGGGCAAGGACACTTTCAATAGCCCCAGTACACCAGGGATACCGAGCAGACCAGCTAGCATGGCTATCACCCGCGGCAAACCTCATAACCTCAGCCTGGCTCAGCCTCTGACTTCCATTAAGTATTTTGGGCAAGTAATTTGACTTCTCTGTCTCTACACTGCACTCCTTGTAAAATAAGGATTCTAGCAACCTGGCACATGTATGTTAGAGGTATGCATACCACTTTACACATAAATACTACATATTCCCTCTGGCCATCTAAAGTCAGTCCTCAGCAGGGATGAAACATCTCCTCTGCAAGCACATGCTACAAACTCAGAAAGCAACACTCATGAGGGAAAGGATGCCCTCCAGCAGCCCTTTGACCAGGCGTCCTCACCAGAAAGGTCTTCATAATGTCTCCCTCCCTGTCTATTGAAAGCTCAAAGTTCATACTGGATGGGCTTCATGGAATAGCCAGATCATGAAACTGTAGTCAAGTAGGTTAACTAAACCAATACCAAGACTAGGAAAAATACAACCAAGGAAAAACCTGGGAATCCAATCTGGAGCTCTGTAAGAGCTCCTGATCATCCACGAATGCACGTAAATAACACACGATTTCATTAAGTGCAATTTATCCTTTCCCCTTTCTTCCTCCCAATCTTCTCCTACATTTTTTGGCTTCCCACCTCAGCAGTGAGGAAGTCCAAAACACAAACCACTGGTTTGACCTGTAGCTTCAGTCCATTCGCTATCCCTCCTCGCTCACGCTGGAGGGTGAATGTTCAAAACTGGAAATAATATAAGCACAACAGAGCTGCACTGAGCTCCACCAAACTCCCGGTGCTAATACTAGTTAGCAGCATTGCATGGCATTTTACCAGAGATAAACAAGTTTAACAGCACTAGTTAATATTGCTGCAAGATGCTGCAAGGTGCCCAGCAGAGCCTGCAGGGATGTTTCTAAGCACAAAGTTGTGTTGCACGATATTCATATAGCAAATTCACCGTCACAAAATTATGTTGTTTTCCCTAGTGAAATCCCAGCCTCTTTAAGAGGGAAAACCCAGCCTGGATTAGCAATTTATCTGCACTCATTCTCCCTTTATTTTCAGAGCATTCAGTGGATGATTGTACTAATGAGGTCAAGTGAGAAAAATCAAATTAAAAAGGCCAACAGAAATAAACCAGCTTCTTTTCCACAGCTTTTTAACCGAGTCAGACACTGTATCCCAATGTCTTTGTGACAACCAGTATGATGCAATTTATCGTTACTGTGAACACAGTTTATTGAACATATAAAAAAACCCTTTCATGATGATTTTCATCAGGAGTCAGAAGCTGGGTTTCAAAGACAACTTCTCATCCGCCAGTATGTAACTGCTGGGTCAAATGGTATTCTCTGTTTTCTCTCTAAACTTTCCCCATATCCAAAATCCTTTGATTTATTTTTTTTTTTTTTTAGATTTCTGATCTTCTCACCATTCTTGTTTAATATTTTCTCCTTTTTCCTCCAAAAGTACAAACTGAAATTTTACACTCTTTTAAACCCATTAAATGTTTCTATTTTAGTAAAGATAAACCAACTAATTTTATTGTTATCATTTAATTTGAAAACATCTGTTTTAATAAACTCAATTTCTATGTCAAAATAAACTTTTGGACTGGAAAGAAAAAAAGTCTTGTGATGAAAACTCCACATTTTGAACAAGTCCAAAAGAAAGGCCATCCTAAACAGTTTCAGGTCAAGGGCTGGTCAAGATGAACTATTTCTATAAAATGTTCTTGTTTTGGCAGAACAACATTTTTAACGATGAAAATGTCAAAAAATGTTCTAACCAGCTTTATCTCTAGTTCCTTCCCCTGCTCCTCCCTCAATCTCAAATTACTTTGAGGAGAGTCATGTCCTGTTAAAAGACACGTCTTTCTTCCAGGAACAAACGTTTTAAGTTTCTGAGAGACGCAATACGATGGCTATGGTTGCCAAGCGGTGGCAAGCTGCTCCTCAGGTTTGGAGGCAAACCTTCTGCGTTTGGTGGGAAACCACAGCGCATTCACCTCCTTCTCTCCGTGTGGACTTTCACTTTCTATAAAGAAAAGCTTGGCTGGGACATCAGAGTGGATATACTTTGTTGTGGCCCTTGGTGGAGGACAAAAGGGACGTACTTGTCACCTCAGCTCCGTAAGAGAGACAAGAAGGGACTATCCCAAAGACCGGGTATTAAAACGTTGCTTGTTCATTACTGGGGGGATTCTGTCTCACCCACTGCAAAGGATGTGGGTTTGCACCGACAAATCTGAGGTTATATTTTCAGCAGAGAGAGTGGATTTGCACAAATACCCCGATGGCCAAATTTCCCTCCTTATCTCAGGGCAATCCCACTGAATCCAAAGCAACTGGCCAGAGTTTAGGCTCAGAAGCACTAAAGCGTGTGCTTAGAATTAAGCACAGCTTCCACTGTTTTGCTGATAAAGACAGACTTACGCTTGAAATTAAGCAAACTGGACTCAGCCCTTTAGTAGCAGATTTTCTGTCAACTTTTCTGCAATAATCTTTTAAATCTTCCTTCCCCATTCCCTGTAAAAAAAAAAAAAAAAAAAAAAAAATTAAATCAAATAGCTCAGCTTCTTCCTCAGAGATTTAAAGCCACAGATGCCTTCTGTACAAATAAAATCTAAAAGTTTGGTTGATGACCTGTGACACTGAAGTGAAACTATTCCTCTCAGGGCTATTTCTAGAATACTAAGTCAAAAAAAAAAAAAGAACATTTTTCAACAGGACAGTCATTAATAAGGAGCTATTTACATCTGTGCACGTGTCTGCTTTTCTGTGGGTGTGTGCAGGGGGTGACCAAAATTAGAAGAAAAAGCTGCAAGTATATTTTTCCAGCATTCTCTGTGAAGTTAGCCAGAAGCATGACAAAGAACAAATCTGGATGAGGAAACAACTATTATGTGTTCTCTCGCAACCCATGGCACAAGGAGCTCATTCTGGGCTCTCGCCGCGTCTTTTCTACCCCTTTTTTGTCAGACAAGAGACTCCCGGTCAGGGCTAACGACAATTTGGGAAAACAGCACAGAGATGACAGGGCCTGGCCTGCCCTGGGCCTGCCCGCTCCCCAGAGACGTCTGGCTGGAAAGTTTCTGAAGAACTTTCTTTCCCCAGTGAAAAACGGGGTGATGTTGAAATTGAGATTCTTATGAGAACGAAGCTTTCACAAGCTGGGATTTTTTTTTTTTAATGTGGGGTTTTTTAAAATTCTTTTTAAACAAGCACATTTAGAAAGACACTCCAGTGTTTTCACATCCCATTTTCCCACTCCGCTACTGCGTTACAACTGGCAAACATTGTTCAGCAACTATAAAATGTGGGTAAAAAATTCCTTTTTTTTTCTTGATTACGTTTAGATCTTTGTCAATAACAAAAGTGTGCAGACATTGGCACAGAAAATAATAAGTTGATGTCTGGTAATTCTATTTCTCTATGCCTGCATGCAGATCAATACCACAGTCTGTGCAAACTTTGTTGATTGTTATAATTCACTAAGTGTCCTTTATAGGAGATAGAAAATTACATATTTTATAAACATGATTCAGATCATAAACTTTTTGGATCCTATAGAAAGATTAGAAAGACAGACTGTATTAGAAAGTGCAAAATTACGATCTTCTTCCAAATCAAATCCATCTTCCATACAGAAGGGAGTAAAATGATTCTACTATCACTTATGTGATCTAATTTTATTCTTGCTAGGAGCCTGCCCATTATTTCTAAGGAGAGGATGCAGCAGGAACGGGTAACACTGCAAAAAT
>NW_009593841.1:93777-108282 GCF_000690535.1 Cariama cristata
TACCACTGTCAAAATGCTTTATATAAGAACAAAAATTTTGGGGTCATTGTGTCTTTTCTTTAGAATTTCAGCATTTGTGACATCCTCCCTAGTATTCCTTGGGCCTATACCTTTTTGGTACTGAAGTTAGCTGACAATCTTCTAATATATAGCATCTCTGAAATAGTCCAGTTCCCCTTAGAAGATGGCTGCAGTAGAATACCCTGAGAAAGCAGGGCGACAGCATTTGGACACAGAGGTTTATGAAAAGACCTGGATAATGATTAATTGAACAGGCGTGCAAGCTTCCACCAGCAGAGGTCATTTGCACTCTAGAATGAGCTAAGGGGCTCATAAAAAGCGCTGTCTTTTTATCTAAGGGAATATCTTAAAAACAGTCGCAATGCCCGGGATATTTTTCATCAAAGTCAGTAATCTGGGGTGGGATAGAAAGAATGTTAAAAAACTTAAGCAAATGCATTTAATTTGATCAAACAAATTTAGTCAGTGTTGTGAAATATCAACAAACCCCCTGCTTTCGTGTTTCTTGTGCATATGGGATTGGTCAGTTTAAGCAACCCTGACGGCCTAAATATTTTTCCTGAGCAATTATATTGGTCTGGGAAAAACTTGCCTATGCAACACTAAAACTTTGTAAAAATTGTGGGCAAGTGAAAACCATCTGTTTTCTCCCTTTTTTTTTTTCTCCTGTCTACCAGCATCATCTGCAACTCCCTTCCCAGAAGGCCAAGTCCCACCCTCACATACATTGCCTCGGTGGCACGGCTGTCGTCGAGGGGCATCTCTGACAAATGGACTGTGTTCACAAGGACATACACATGCACATCATTCACCTGGAGATCAAGCTATGAACTAATACATACTGACATTTGAGTTTTAGGAAGGGGGCGAGTTTTAGGTTTTTAGCTTTAGCAAAGATAAGAGCTATTATTTAGAAAAAAAAAAAAGGTTAAAAATTAAGAAATACCTGTTAGGTACAGCTATGGCATGACCCTGAGAAAGCATTAAACTGTTAATTAAAAATAGAAACAAAGGGAAGTGGGAAATTTTATAAATTGTGCAATTGTCCAAAATGAACATTAGGAGTAACACAACGATTCAGATAAGTAGACGTGTATGAGAGAAGAGTTCGTACTAACAGCTCCTCATATAATCATACTGGGAAACACACCTATGCTGAATATCACGGAGCTTTGATTTTTTAGGTTGTCTTGTCATCTTATGCGCGACAAGATGCTTAGAAAAACATTTCCCTCCACAATGTCACACTGCCATTGAAACACCTGCACTTGCTGTCCAAACACCCCTCTACTATTTAGTTTTTCCCTTTACTGAAACTACAAGTCCCCACTATGGATATAATGTGCTATCTGCTGAAAAAACACAGTAAAACCCCAGTATTTCTTAACATTCCAAGAGAGCTTATCACCTGTAACATCACATGGTTTTTTTTCTTCCTACCCCAACAGGGGTGAAGATCCCACTGCACTGGACACTATAAGCACCTACTATCTTCTAAACACATAGAAAAAATTTCTAAATTGTTGCAATGCAAGAAACATCATTTTATAGTTCATTTGGAGTTCTAGCACATTTTTCTCGCAAGATACATGAATTTCTTGAACTGACAGATCAATTGTCCCTGTCTTTCGCACTCAGCGTTTTGGTGAACTTCCTACCCCAAAACCTACTGCAGGACTAGGTGATGCACGTGAAACTGCAGAGATGATGCTACTTTGTCTGTCTGGTGTTTTGAGAAGGCCAATATACGTTAACTCATTATAAAGTAGTCCCAGGACAGAAAGTCAATTGCAAACTGGACTGGGAATAGGCTGGTGTCTTGCATGTAACACGCTCAGCAAAGATGGGCTTGAGTTTGATCCAAAGTGCCTGAAAGACAATGGGAAAACTTTGAATTAGGCCCAGCGACAAAGATAGGAAGGGACAGCTTGCCATGAAGACTGTTATTGGGGGCAATAGGAAAGAGGGGGGAAAGGATATGAGCTATCCCTTCTAAGTCTGAAAACACTGCTTGGCAATCACTATACAGGAATTAATGCTTGGCAAAGCAATAATATCCCTATTTCTCCTTGTTGTACACCAAGGACCGAAAGGGGAGTTGAAGGAGATTAATTACTTTGCCTACTAATCAATGCAAAGACATATTTTTCTGCTCCTCCATCTCATAATTTTTATTTCATCTGGTTTGGATTTTTTTAGGGTTGCCAGATGTCCCAGTTTCACTGGGACAATCCTGGTTTTTGAAGGTACATCCCATCTGCTCTTGAAAATATTTCTGTTCACTGCTCTCTTGTTGATTGTGTGCTTTTAGAGCAGCCAGCCAGCAAAGGACTGCCGAAGAGCGGCTGATAAATTGTTATAAAACTATAAAAAGCTGCCCATATTTCCCCAATGCTGAAAACTAATTCTGTAGGGACACTTTTTCACAAAATGTAAATGGTCACCATGGCACACAAGAAATTATGATTACAAGTCCCATGGCTGCTGGGAGATGGTCCGTTAATGTGCATACATTTCGAGCTGGAAGCATCACTTCTGCCCTTCCTGGGCTGCCTGATCTCCCGTCATGGAGCCAGCTCTGGACTTTTTGATTGTGCACCCAAGAAAAGAGATCCTCTAAAACCAGTTTGGGGAGGACATTGCAGGAAAACCTTAAACCAAGAGCTGGACTTGGATGCAGCGTCAGTGCAGGTGAGCGGCGAGGAGACTATGCTGCATCCCTGACCCAGGAAAGTCCCCCAAGGGGAGGCTACAGGTCAATTAACCCAAGGTATCTAGAGAAGGTAGAAGCTCACTCCTACACTTTCAGCTCCAGATCTATTTCACAGCTGCTAGCTCTCATTAATATATCACAATCATAATGAAAGTATCACAATATCATTCCTAAAGCTCCAGCTACTGGACTCGTGTGAATCTTTAAGAGTCAAAGCTGTTGATTAAGAACAGAAAGTGAGTTTGTGGTCCTCATTACAAAACAAGCTTGCAAAATCAGCTGTGAAAGGAGAAATGAAAAGCATGCCAAGTCAGTTATTTTCCATTCCTTTTCATGGTGTTCTCCTGAGGCTTGACTCATGGTTTCTGAATGCTTGGGGAGAACAGGAGAAGACCAAGAAAAAGAGAAAGCGATGATATCTCAAATGGGAAGTCACCTTCCTCCGATCTGGTGCCACATTTGCAAACAAATCCCATCACAGTATCTCCTGTGCATTCCCTTGGACTTAACACCACCACAACTACCTCACTTTGTTCCGGCGAATGTCTCTAAAAACTGCCTTTGTCACAAAGACTGCAAAGGACTTGACAACATCTACACTGCAGGTTGAGCTGAAAGTAGAGGCACAAAACTTCCAGAAGTTGAGACGCATAACTGCTTGCCTCATCTCCCCCAAAGTGTGTGGAATTAGAGTGGGAAAAAAAGATCTATAGGTTTCGCTCACCCATCAATACAAACAAATACTTGAGCTCTTTAAGAATTAGAAATATGGTAAATATATTTCAGCTTGTACATATAAAGTACTGTTAGTATATTTATAAACTAAATCAGTACAAACCTTTTCTTGCCAATAACAGCATGCAGGAGTACCAAGTTTCTGATGGGAGAAAGGGTTTACCTAGTGATAGAGTTCAAAAGTGGGAAGAGTGGAATACCAAAAATAAAAACCACTGATCTTGCTTACATGAAATTTAAAAGGAAGATTACATCCATGAAACTCAGACGTCTAGGACGAGGTTCATTTGTCCAAATGACTGACTGCAAAGAGAGCCAGGTTCAGCTAGCTCAGGCACCGAAGTTTGCACTCCAGACAGCTGGAGTGAGATGGGATGCAACCCACTCCTAACACTCTCATACGGATAGAGGAACATCTGTTTTTAAAGTTTGGAAAGCCACCATAGTTGCCCACTGCTTACTGAACATCACAAACCTCAATATTAAGTACTAACAACATATTTACCTTAGAGCACGCCGGAATCATAAGGGACTAACACTGTCTGGAACCACTAACTTCACCTGAAATACTTACCCAGTACAGAAACCATTTTGAAGGACTGAAGTACAGCAATGAAAGTACGATTCTCTCATTTTCTTCTGGGATAAAAAAATTTAGTGGGAGAAAAACTTTATTTTTTCCCCTCTGCATTTGTAGTTGACAGGAGGAAACTGTAGAAACACTCATCCTGCCTTTCCAGCTCTGCCTACAACAGTCAGCTGTCTCACCAGCCAACATAGTCCTTCTGATTCCTTTTCCTCAGGATAAATGTCTTGCCTCCACAAGCTCACCAGAGCAGAAAATTTCTTTTTTTCTTGCATTGCAAGGTCCAGCTTACAAGCAGGTGTTTTGATAACTGTCCCCATCTTACTGCAAGGGTCTACTAAGCACTGCCCATGGTACCTCTACATCTCCTCTGGCATGGTAGTGTCCTGTCCTGGCCAGGTCTGAGCTTATTCATGGCTGGAGTATGACCCACACATCCTTCTCAGGGAAGAGGTTTGGGGAAGAAAGCTCCCATCTTGTGCTAAACGAGGTACCTGATACAGCATCGCTGCATCAACGTGGGGCCCTTGCAGGATGCCATGCTTTTAGGGCAGCACACAACAGGCTCTTGGAAGCTCACAGATCACAAACCACTGAACTTTGATAAAAATACGAAGCACGTTGGTTGGCATGCATGAGTACCAGCAGTTTGTGACAAACAAACTCAAACTCTGCAACTGTGTGCAACCTACCTGAACTTGCTCTATCTACTCCGAGGGCATAACTAGGACATAGGTTTAACTGGTAGCAGACAGCAAGGAGAGCAATGACTGGTACAGCTATGAGAGAAGGTTTTGAGATCATATTTCCCTAATACTGTGGCAGACATTTCAAATCGGCATGCTGTTTAAAAGTAAAATTCCACCTGTAAAGTACATTTTTTTGCATGCGAGGTGGTATTTGCAAAGGCGGAGAGATATACCTCAAAGGTCACAAGAAAGGTAATTACTCCTTAGCATCTTAATTTACCCAGCCTGTGGATTCAGCTGACCACAGTACTTGTTTTTATTGTGCGTATAATATTAGACCTATATCATCTGCAATATATGGAAGTTATAAAGTTTATTGCCAAATGCCTGTAGAGGAGTCAAAACACCTCTGCCACTTCCCAGCCAGTGTCTCAATAATTCACATAGCAATGCCAGCAATAGCAGTGCTGCCATTTACACAAAAGATTTGCAGAAACTCTTTCTGGCTGCTACATCTTATGTTTTCAGTAAGGATGTCAGTCGTTTTTCATTTGACATTTGTTCTATCTGAGTTTAAAAGATGTTAAATTAAAATTTAAAGCTGCACAGATACAATTCTAGGTGCATGGAGTGGAGCAGCACAAACAAAGCCTCTTATCATTTTTCACTTGTCTCCACATGGTGATTGTGTTGCTTTCATCAAAGCAACACTTTGAAAGGCACTTTCACTCAATAAACAATCTCAAGTCTCACCCCTAAGTAGCTAAATTCTCTGCAAACAAAAAGTCCATACCTGGTGTTTGCATAGAGCTACTCTGGTTTTGAGGTCTCTCAGACCTGTCTTCTCTTGCTGGGTGGAATATAAATTTTTGTCCTAATATGTGCCTGGTGAAGAGCAATGAGCGAGTATGGATAAATCTTGTAGTCCAGGTATATGCAATCTGTCACTTCCAGGATACGTTTGATTCACACGGTGTTTACCACAAAGACTGTCTGCATGCGTGCAACATACCTGATGTTCCCCAAATACCATCCACTTACTGGGCAGTGCATGTGCAAGTATTTCTGTCCAGGAAACGTGCTAGGCTCACGCGTGTTAAAAAATGCAGGTCCCACAGTTTGATTAGTTTTACCTATGCCACACGTCCTTTCAACACATCATGGCCTGGTTAGACATGGAATACAAATAACAAAGTAAATGCATTTTTTTGTATCAGAACTATTGTCGTTGCTTAGTCCAACCTGGATACAGAGAGATCAAGCAAAGTGTGAACACTCATTAATTCGAGAGACCAAAGAGGTTAAACTCAGTAGACCTCTAAACTACAGGCAGCTGTTCAAAAAACCAGCGCATCACTAGAGTATTGCTTGTTCTATGGGCGGGTTAAAAAGCAATCGAGAAAGATCCAAAGACACTTCTGCCTCTAGGATGAATTAATTCAGAGAAGGGAAAACAATGCTGTTAAATAAGAAATAACGCAAACTTTTATTTCAACTTGAAGCAAATCGGATCACAGACCTTTGGGGAAGCGTAAAAGATTGCATTCGATTGTTTTCTATTTCTTACCCTTGTTTTCTCTAATTGTGATCAAGGCAGAAAGAGCCAGTGCTGAAATACAAAAGAAGAAAACATAATTAAAAGTGTTCTCACTGTGACAGGCTAAAGCATCAAAAACATTGTGAAATGCTTTTATTAAATATGTAAAGCTATTGTAAATACAAGCTTAAGTGCTTTATTGCGCTTGAAATGCAGTCTTTAATTTCTCAGACAAGATGAAACAGAATAAAGAAAGAGAGAAAGAGGGGTTGCTTTAAGTCCTGCATTGCACATCTGGTGCTACAGAAGCCTTATCCAAGGGGTTTGGGCAGACCCAAGCACCAGGCCTGGCTGCTGGCGATCCTGTGGGCAGCATCCCGGCACGGCAGAGCAAAGGGAGGTAAGGTGACCATCACCCCAGCTTGCAGCTCCTGCTTTCAACACCCAAATAACTCAGCGGGCCAGGAGGCAGGTAAAAAGGCAAAGCAGACGTTGCAGTGCTCAACTCTGCCTTTCCTCCCTTGCACTATAAAAAAACCGCTAACGATGGCCATGTTACTGGCCTCACAGAAGTTTCAACCTCGGGGAAGCAGAGGAGCCCACTCAAAAGGCTATCTCGGGTTGCCTGCCTTGGGTCAGGCTTTGCCCTTGGGCTCCCATGCTCTTGCATGGCCCCACATGGCTTCGAGATGTTTCTGATGCTGCCCCGCGCTTGCCATTTGTCCCTGCTAGGGGAACAAAGCCCTGGTTAATCACTAACACCCTTTTCGTCTCTTGCAAAACAGCCTCAGCTGGGAGCCTGAGCACAGAAAGATATTTGATAACAGCCCCCAAAAGTTTGCTGGGAAGATGCTTATCTAGATCCTCGGAGTTGATCTCCTGCTTGGTTATCCAGTATGCTCCTCTTCTGCTAGGGTAACGCCTGCGTGCAGGGAAATTTTGTGTCTCAGCAGAATGATGCTGTATTTTCTCTCACAGATAAGATTACATATGGGATTTCCAAAATTGTTATAGATTGGTATTTTAAGTGATTGCACAGCAGCTCCATGTCTGCTGTGTGCTTCAGTAGCAGATAGGATACTTCTTAGTCCTAAATGCAAAACAAATCTCCTCTGTTTTAATTCAAAAAGCCTGGAGAGATAGTGAAGTCTTAGGGCCTGCAAGCATAGACCGACCCACTGGCACCTATTTGCTTCAGAAATTGGACAAGAAATCTTTATCCAAAGTTAACATACCTACTTGAAGGGTATGGAGATTATATATAACCCCTGGCCAGCTGCAGTTATTTCTGTGATAGTTTTAATACGTATCACCTCCATTATAACAGCTTCTGAGCACCCCACAGCCTCTAATAGATTTATCTTTATGCACTATATTTTTCCTAGGTGAGTGGATAACAAAGTCTCAAAGAAGATAAACGATCTGCTTCAGACCACCTGGGTAGTCTGGAGCTGGACAAGACTTTGCACATCGTCCTTCTCAGGCCCATCATCTTCCCTTCCTTTCTGAAGAACAGAGAATCTATTTTCAGAGGATCAGAAATAAAACCTACAGAAGAGAAAACTGCCCAGAGCTGACCATCCCAAATATGAATATTTGCATCTATAGTTTTGCATAACATGTTCCTGATCTGGCTGGATATTGCACCCCTTCGGCTCCTCTCTGCTTCAGGTTCAGAATACCTAGCACTGCTGAAAACTTGAGGCATTTCTGTCTACAGACTAAATTTTACATCTGCAAATCACCATCACCAGGTGCTCCTGACAGTGTGGGAGCCCCATCATCATTGCTATGGACAGATGAGGCTGTGCAAGCTTTGGCGTTACACACGTAAACCACTCGCTTAGTACAAAGTGGATATATTTTCTCCAAGGCAAATAAAACCATTTCAACTTCTGCCTATGACTTCACGGGAGATTTGAAAAATCAAGCAAACTCATTAAGGCAATTAAATGATCTTTAAAAAGTGAATCAGCTCAGCTCTGGTTTCCTGGATTTTCAGGGAGGGAGACAGCAAAAGAATTCTCTAATCTAATCATGACTTGAAAGTAAATAAAATGAGAGAAACTGAAACAGTTGCTGACTCTGACAAGAAGGAAAATAGGAATAGTGATAGATAGTACTGTGTCACTGCAGGGACAGAAGGATTATGTTTCTCTGCTTCTACATAATTGTCTCTACCTGGACAGATTTCCAATTGTATCATCCGTGCCAAGGGGAGCATTACTAGATTAATTACTGTAATCTACAAGGCAGGCAGTGACCGTAGTATCTAAACATATTCAGCATGGAGTATGACACTTAAATCAGGGAGAGAAGAACCTGTAAGACTTTGAGGGCTGCAAGTCTCTTCAGATATTTTGGAAGTACTAGCTTTTATGCCCTTTCCCCCGTGTGTCATACCCTCACATTCTTCCTAATAAACAGTCCTTTAAGCATAGATACTCCTGTAACAGGGGTAACCAGGGACTAACACGTTGCAACTGTTTTTACCTAGGAAAAACAAATCTGTGAATATTGTGCATCTAATGGTTCAAAAATCTTTAGCTAGGTTCCTGAAGTCTGTGGTATCATGGTACTTCAGAATGAAGATGCTCTGGTATTTTCAGTTGAATTTTAAAAATTAAACATACAATATCTAGTAGTTATCCTGCTTTCCTAATATTTTTATTTCTATAATGCAAAGAAATGCTTTCAGTAAAATAATACGGTTCTGCAAACCCAAGGCAATTTTAATCTAAAATAAGTTTTTGTATAACAGCAAGTTTGACTTTCCTTATTTTTCTGTCTTGCTTTTAAGAGTTCAGAAAACTCCAGCCAAACTTACAACTTGCATTCCAGTCAAAAAGCAGTCGCTTATAAAAAGGCATTTTGAAAGACGAGATTTCTGTGACCTCTTACACTGATGCTGGATCACTGCATTGCACACAGCTCCCCCCTTTAACTTTCAACTCGTAAAAGATTGTGGCACTGACAGCAGAGGTCAGACCCACGGATGAAGGAAGCAGCTTGTGAAACAATAACGGGATCCAGGGCTACCAAAGTGCTGCACATTTTCTCGGAGTGACAGCGTGTTTTTTTGGTAGTGATTAATCCAACCTTTACAGGTAAAGCAGCACATATTGACAAAAGCCCAGCTCTGTTAGCGCAAAATACCATCAGCTACCCCTGATGCCATAAATCACTCCTTGCCCTGCCTATCCATGGCGGCTACACCTCCGCTAATAAAAACGCATGGCATAGGCTGACATTGCCCAAGTCATTGACGTTCGCTGACGTTATCACTCAATTTTGCCTGCTGAGAGATAACGAGCTGGAGACAGGAGCACTTGGGAAGGCACAGGCGATGAGGATTATGCATTACCTGTCCGCCTGCGAGCAGCCATCCCTGCAATCGGTGAGGATGCGAGTGCACGCTTCAGAGTTAGCACCCTGAGGAGAGGAAGGGGCTGCTGCTGATTCAAGCTGCTACTACACATTTCTGAAGCCAAGGGAAGAAATGGCCCCAAATAAGCCCGATCGCCAGCTGAGGTCATCTAGCTGCAAACGCCACACACCTGCTTGCTCTCAGGCATCCCTCCAGAGCAAAACTCCAAGTCGGGCTGCAGCTTGAGCTCAGGGGCCTCGCTAAGCCCCACGCGGGAACACGAGGGCAGCAACAGTGGTCCAGGAAGACCTGCAGGCTCAATTGAAATTTTAACACAGGCATAAATTAGAAACACCATTTCCTTTACTCAAAATCATTTTCAGAGTGCAAGTGTGCAGCCAGGGGTGAGTAATGCTGGTGCGAAACACGCCATGTAGGAGATCCTGAATCCCCCAAAACACTTCACTAACACTAGCCAATGCCTCGTGCACTGCATTTTTCTTGTCACAAGAATGTTTTCTTCCTAGTCTTCACAACCGTTTTTTATGGTTTCCCAAGAAAGAAGAAGGCCCAAGTCAATGCTTTGAATCATGAAGCCCGGTTTCAGGACTTATTTAAATGGATACCAATGATATTAACAGAGTTGCATCTGTTTTTACCAGTTCTGAATCTGACAAGTAATCTTAGGTTCAAAAGCCATTTCGCCATTCTTCATATAGTCATAAGGACATTTACATTCTGGAACCAGTTTCCTTTCCTTTTTGCACAGCCATTAATACATTTATTCTTTTTTGTTTCATAGCTGCCAAGTCTTGCACAGCTCCATGTGTGAATTTATGCAAATTTCAGAATGCGCTAATTCACATATTTGCAAATTGGCAAGTGATTGGCAAACATGTAAATGAGCTCATTTAGTCATTTTTCTCTTCCCTTAAACTTCAGTTTGGGATCAGGACATCCTTCCCCAAGTTATGGCAATGAGGGGAAGTTAATGTGACTGCCTCAAACCTGGCAAGTCTAGTAGGACTTTGGGCTAGTGTACCCATATGCCTGGCTGAGTACGGGAAGGATGTTAAAAAACCAGGATAGGCTGCTAATGCACTAAGGAGATCTCCAGATGTGGTAGAAAGGTTGCAGCACATCTGCAGAAGTATCAGCAGTAGATGGGTGCAGATGTGGTCATGATTAGCACAGTCAGGTCAGAGGTGGGAGTCGAGATGTCTGATGGTGTGAAGCAACGCTGGCTGTGAGGGGAGCTAAATTGCTGGTTTCACTGCAGGGGACAGCAGTTTGGAGCATAGACAGTGTCTCCTGGATAAGGGAAAGATGATTTGACAGAAGATGATTGTGGCTCACAGAGAAAATGAATATTACTCTCCAGTTTTCCCATTGCTCACAGCCCAGCAATGTTGGGTGCAAAGTATGTCCTGCTGAGCTATGTTACACCGGCACTTCTGAGGTTTAGGGCAACCTCTGATCTTCTCCTTTTATTTAGCTGAGCCAGGACATGTTAGAAGCTTTATCACGCTATCTGCTAAATCATACTTTATGAGCTGAGGAGTTCTCAATGACTGTTTATTCCAGACAGCATCAGTTGTGTTGCTTCTCCTCAAAAGCAACCTCTAAAAATGACAGATACCTTGTAAAGCACCTGTAGTTTTGGGTGACAAAATTAGCAGAGAGTAGCCTCAAAAGGTTAAACAAACCTGGGCTGAGAAACTCAGGTAAACCAAAAGGGAAAAAAAAAAAAGGCCAGAGAAAACACACAATTCATCTTCAAGTTATCTAGGGCAGCTTGCCTTAGAATTAGCTTAATTAGCTTCATTACCTTGTTTCATATGGAAATATTGTAGGAACAGTATTCTTTCTGTGGCACTCAGGTAGTTAAATCCACACAATTTGCTTTTTGAAGCTTGGATTCTGCTGACTTTATTTCAAGCAATCAAAAGTATCTAATTTGCATTCACATTCACATTAGTGGTCCATATGTTAGCCCTGTTTAAAAGCTATATGCTGCATTCATTATGAAATACTTGGCTTCCTAGCTTTATCCTTTTACTTTGAAATTATTGTGATAATATTGCAACACTTCTATTTAGGCTATTCTCAAATACAAGGGGTTTTGTGTGATTTGATTCTTTTTCAAAGTCTTCCAAGGGTAGGGCTGTTTAATTTTTGTTTACAGTGTTATGGGAACTTGCAAATTGGCAAAATAACTCACTACCGTCATTTAATATGACAGTGTATTATTCCTCATACCTAAAGCTTCATTAAAATATCAGGATTTCAATCTGTCTCTGCATAAGATTTCAGACCACACACAGCGTCATGAAGTACATGCCCTTCAAAATTCATCATGCTACTCACTGAACTGAGTCAGCCTCTTAAAATGATAAAATTTGGTTACATTACACTATTGTTCTTCAAGTTTCTTCTTCATTATGGAGCACAGAGTAGGGCATTTCCTTCTTACCAAGCTCATAATCCAAATGAAACACAAATAAATTGACAGAATTAAAAAAACTGAGTCACTGTCAGATGAAGTGTCCTGTCCATGGTCACATAAAGGGACTGTGACAGAGCCAAAAATTAAATCAGTGTCTTCCAGGATGTCCTCCTCTGCCTGGATAGACGACCACCTGCCATATACTATTACCTACTTCATCAGGTCATCGCTTTGTCAGTACTTGCTATAATGCATATGTTAAAGCCATCACCAAAATCTTACTTCCAGAATTCAATGTATATCACACTTTGTTTTTATTTACCGACCTAAATATTGTACACCTAATGCTCATAGTTTGGGAAAAGAATTGTATTTCTTCCCATAGAAAACACTGATAAGTGATTCCCCCTTGGAGACCTGAAAGAGAAACTCCTCTCTCACCTGCGTGTTCACTGTGGCTTCTGACATTTCGAAAATCCTTTCCCACTTCAGTCTTTGGAAGCTCTTTGGACATCCGAGAAGGTAAAGAATAATGAGGTGTCTGCTGTGAAATGAACATCACGAAAGGGTGTCTGCTGAGTACGAGACAAATATCCCCAGGCAAACACCTTAAAAAAAAGATCAGAAAAACTCTATTAAAAATCCAGTGATCAGGAAATAAATGATATCCTTCATTGGTCTTAAATTTTTACATGAAATCTGTTCAAGTAAGAGTTTCTTGGATGGGCGGAAGAGAAATGGAAGAATTATTAGACTAATTGTTTCTGAGGTGTGGAGTTTGAAATTATTAGGTTTGTTGTTTGGAGACATCTCGACCTGACTCCATTAAGAAATTTACATGGTATCTTTGAGAACGAATTGTCATTAATGGTCAAAGAGTTCATTTACAATTAATTCCCGAGTGTAGGAGCTACATCTTTCATAAAAGGGCTGTGTATGCGAGGAGCGTGAACAGAAGCCACTGGGTTATGATGGCACCCAGCATGAAATCAGAAATTCAAAGCATAAGCTCCAAATCCCATCTGGTTATTAAGAAATTTAAGAAAAGACCCTGAGTATCCTATTCTGATCACACGTAAAACAGAACAGAACAAAATAGAATAGAAAAAAGAAAATTCAGTCATGAAAAGATATCCAATCATGAAACTTGTGGTACATAAAGGAATACAAAATCACTACAGAGCACTTCTGATCATTGTGGGCACATCTCTGGCATTTAACTAATTGAACTAAATAGGAAATACTGCCTTTTATCGGTGGACTACTACTCCGCATTTTTTGAAAAAAGGAGCTCGTTGCAACACCTGAGTAGCATAACAACACATGGCAAATTGCAGCTCGCTTTCTAAAGGACTCTGAATGAGGTGATAACAAATAATGATTCACAACTCACAAGTGAGTTTTTCAACAGTTCTTTCTGTGGTATTAGTTTAAGCTCATCATGCCAAGCTTCATGTAGAGTCAAAAAAGCTAGGAAAAACTCAATATGCATAATGAACAGAGTGACTTTTTCTTAAGTCCAAGAGAATTCAGATCAGTACTTGGTATTGCTAGACAATACCTCCCCTCCCCAGAAAAGCCCAACAGTTCAGAGAGTATAGGCAGGAAGCCAAAACTTTAGTGTTAAAATCAAACAATCTTCTGGAGTCAAAGACTATTAACCCTGAAGAAGTTACAAAAGAGCACTACGCCAGGAAATAAGAACAAAACCATACACTGATGTGTCAAAAATTTACCCTATTTGCATTCCATTTCCAGCTATGTAATACCTCCTTGGGTTACAGCTATGCTATCCATACCACACATGACCACCCTTGGGAGTCAGTCCCTTCAGAGGAACAAGAGATGTTTCGATAACACGAATAAAAAGACACAGATACACCGCATCCCGGGTGCTTCCCACTGCCCTGACTCACTGACAGAAGTACAGCTCTGAACATCTTGAAATAATTTATCCGTAATAGACTGGGGCCCCATCCTCAGTCATGGCAAGTCACAGAGAGCAATGACTATAGCTGCTATAGGTGCCCTGGAGACAGGAGCTGACTCAGTCCAGCTGCTGGTTTGGGTCAACTGGTCCACTTTTCTGGGCAGGTGTCAGCGAAACCTGGTAACAAAATCGATAGGGCTGAATATTTGCTATATTTGGGGTCATGCTTTTCTCTTAGTTTGTGTTTGCAACTCTCCTATGAAATAAAAAATGAAACCTTAATGTCTAGGGGGGGGAAAAAACCCAGAAAGCTGAAAGCTGCTTCTCTCCACCCTACTCACTCATTGGCTCTATGCAGTTGTCTTAGCCAGAGGCAATGTCAATGTACTGGGAAAAGAAATTAATATTTAGGTTAGGGGAACCACTCACACACACTAAGAAAATTTTTTTTCAGAGACAGGTGTAATGGGGGGGGGGGGGG
>NW_009593841.1:108313-124790 GCF_000690535.1 Cariama cristata
AATAAGCATATGCAAATCAGCATGTAAATTAATCTTTACTAACAATGAAGCCATGCCTGGATCCAAACTTCCAGTGTTTCATTTGTCTGGCAACCGGAATATCGCAGCTACGGACATCAAACCAGCTCAGGTCATAAAAAAACTGATGATAACTTTCAACAAAATCCATATTTAGCCTTCCATAAGCCTTGAAAAAATTCATGCAATCGTTTAATTCTCTGTGCGCCTGTGAGTACATACTGCATTAGTCCCTTAAAGCACAATGATTTTTTTTTCCCCTTTGTGGTACTTCCAGTTTAGAAGAAATCAACAAGAACAGGTTACTGGCTAAGATGAAAGCACAAAAGTAAGGTGAATGCTCCAGGTTTGCACTTTCTCAAAGAAATTCTTGACTGGGTGTTCAAATATTTCTTGCCACTTTAAGTCACTAAATTGGGATCAGAGTTGTCAGGACCTGACTATATGTTGGGAAAACGTTTTGGATTGTACAGAGTTTTCCATGGTTGACCGAGTATCCTCATGACCTCAACAAGTCTGATTTTTTATTGTGTAACTTCCATATATTGTATGCTATCTTCTGCTGCCTTGAGATACGTTTCATCAGAACGACACAAACATCTACATCTGCCTTGGGAATGATGTAAAGTGTACCCATAAAGTGAGACCCTCTCCATTCACAGTCCTTAAGCTAGGATTTTGCTGTTTTATTCCATAACTCCCTCAGTGAATTTCAGTAGATAACAGCACATCCCCCATTATGTTCTATTATCTTATGAATCAGGCTGCATGGTCTCCGCTGCTCAACGAACACATCAGATGAATCACTTTGTTGTTACCAGTTGGCAGGTAATAAATATGCAGGTTAGGAGTGTTAATGATTTAAAAGGTCCAGTTCTGCTCCTGTTGCTAGCAACTTCTTCCCAAAGAAATAGATCTAAAACTGACTGAGAAGAGCTAGATTGTGTGGCAGCTCCTGCCATTTTCTACTACAAATTTCCTGTGGCTTCGTACCACGCAGAGGTCTCAAATGTTCTCCTCTCTGTTTCTTTTCTAACCACTGCGGAGAGTGCGCAGCATGCTGTTGCTCTGATTGAAAAGTCTGTAGCTGTAAAGACATAGACAAACCTGGCCCATAGGTTTTAAATGCTGGCTGGACAGCATGGGAGAGCTAGTTCCACATTTTAATGGTTTCTTCCTCCATAAAGCAATGAGGCTTTAAAGAAAAAAAGAAAAAAGAAAAAAAAAGGCATACATATGTGTGCATCACCACATGATGTCAGAATTTACCTGCAGTACCTCTTTGACTCAGGACTAAACCAGACCCCAGCAGGGTACTTGGCAGCATCAGAGTGTAGGGAGCTGGTATAGAAACCAAATTGAGAATCCCATAAACTCCAAGAACAAATGATCCAGCATAACTCTTTCATATAATCAGAGAGCACATCAAGTGTGGGACTGTAGTTAAAGTCTGTTTCCAGGAATGGCTAAGTTCTATGGTGCCCATACCCATTTTCCACTGAAAGTGTGCATCTTGTGCATGCATTTTTGTAGGTAGGGCTCATTTTTCCTCATTACCTGGGATGATTCTTGTGTTTCTGTTCACAACTTTTGCATCAGTTTAAGCCACCAAATCAAACCATCATTGCTACAAATCTATATTGGGAAACCAGTGATCCTGTCAGCCACTATCACAGGAATTAGGAGAGCAAACTTACCTGCTGGTGACTAGCTAGGTCAAATGAAGCCAGGCAACTTAAAACAGCCTCCAATGGGCAACAACTCTAGGACTAAGGAAGTTCAAATGTAGCTTAAAATCAGCTTTGTATATTCATAATTCTTGAGCCTGAACTCTTTGACAAAGTGCAGAGTCTGGTTCCTGATGCCAACAGAGGGATAATGTCAGTCTAGAGTAGATTCTCCACACTGTTGGGCGCATTGGGTGAGTGGATTGACTCTTCAATTTTCTGCCTGGCCTACAGTTGTGGTAAATGGTGTCAACTGGAAAACATCCACTAGTAACCATCCACTAGCTGCACTGTGCCCTAGGACCTTCCCAAGTCCCCTCCATCTACAGCACCTTCCCCGGAAAAGAGTCTAGGTGAGCTCTGAAGGACTCTCGGGGCCAGGACCACTCTCCAAGAAACTGGCACTAGATGCTTCGTATGGGACACGAGAGGTGTAAAATGGGGTGGTGGGTGTAAAGTCTGAACTCTTAACTTCTGTAGATTCTTACTTGATATTTTAACTGTGTCCATAGATTTGCATCCTGTAGGTAATTACACTATAGATTGATTCATTCTGTCATCACATCAACTTGTGTAATATCTGTATATTATACTATACAATCCTCAGATCACATTCAAATAAATAAACATTGACTTACTGTAAACTGTTCTCTTACCATATCAGAATGTTGTGTAATTAAATAATCTCACTGGTAGTGTGTACAGATGGTTTAATTTTCTGTAATACCCACTAAAGCTGAATTGACTTAAAGGGGACTACTAATCTATTTAAAGTTAACCCCACAATGGACAAATCTATAGCTCAGAAAGGATTTGTCTCTCTAGTGGACCACCATTTTCTTAACTTGTTTGGGGAGAACAAAAGAATTTCCCATTTAGAATTACTAGTGACTTAAAAAAAAAATTAAATAAAGAAAACCCCAACACTGTGGCCATTAACAAAGTAATAAGGCTAGCAGATGATCTCTCTCACTCTCGATAATCTTTCACTGTGAAACATTTCTATCAGACTGGAACTCAGCATTGAGAGCAAAAGGCAAAGCTTAATCTTCTTTCAGACACTGCTGCATATTTCTACACTTTCATACCACAACAGAAGAAAAAAATAATAATAATAAAAAATCCTACTGAAGTGAATTACAAGCCAACACGTTGCATGAAGGTTTACAGCTTTTTCGTAAAGTGAAATTTAACATCTCCAGAACCTGTGACTGAGTTAGTTTTCTATTTTTATTGTGTTGTAGCTTTAAAAAATTGCCAATTAAGTCAAATTAAGCTGTTGTGCAGTCAGCTTCTATAATTACTAGCAATAGTTTATGGTAGGTTCAAGCAAATAGAGGGTGTTTGGGTTTTTGCTTTTTGTTTTGTCTTTTTTTTTCTTCTTCCCCCCCCCCCCCCGAATAGTAGTTTCTTTTTGTAGAAACAATTATCACGGTAGCGCTTCCCAGCAAAGAAAAACATAGCCTGCAGCCATCCTATATTTCATTTTCAGTCCAGCAGTTTTAGAGAGGCTTTTTGCTTTTCTAGCGAATGTACAATAAGAGGAAAACAATCCAAGGTGACGAATAAAATGTGGGGCATCATAAAACAGACAGAGAGGCAGATGAGGTGGAATGGAGAGGAAGCTGCGCTGGTCTGGACGACTCCTTCCTCTCATGCTCAGACTTACAGCGGCAGTGGGTATCTGTTCCATCACGCAGCCCCAGGACCCTTATATATCCTCAGGCACTGTACTAACATCATTGCCACACCTGAAATAATTGCAATGCAAGCCCGTGAATGACAGACTTGTCACAAAGGACAAACGAAAGACATGTGTATAGCATTTTATATATATCTGGAATGTGCTGGTCTCATGTATGTTGTTTGCAAGTCCAGTCCCTGCTTCCTTTAAAAGAATACAGTGGAACTGAAAAGGGAATTATGGCAAGGATGGTCAAGAGTAGGATGCAGCTTTTGTATGACACTTTTTTGTAAGAGGAATGGCTAAATAGACTGGGGCTCTTTCACCTTGACATGGGACGATGGTGTGAGTACCTAAAGAAATCTATAAAACCATCAGTTCCACTGTGATATGGGGAATGATCTTCTACTGTGTCTTCTGGGCATATGAAATAAAACTAGCAGTGGCCGGTTCAAAATTAACTGAAAGAAATACTTCTTCACACAGGATGTGGTTAGGCTGTGGATCTCTGTGTCAAGGGGTGTTGGAGATGCTGCAAGTCTGCAGGAGTTCAAAAAGGGACTGGAAAAATTCAGAGAACTGAAAAAAAAACCCAACCACATTAGGATCAGTAATCTATACTACTTTGATGGAGCTGAGACAAGGGAATAACTCTCCCAGCCTTCTCTTTACAGCCCTGGCATCTCCAGTCTTATGTCCAGTGTGTCTTCTGCTCCAGCACTGGACACCCTTGTCTAGCCCACCAAGGTGAAATAGATCCTATATTAAGGAGAAAATTACAAGAGGCTCAACATTGTTCAACAGAGCAGAGAGCAGTATAAAACTGTATTTTACGTAAGGTGCAAGTAAAATGTAAACACTCTGGTAGCAAGGCATTGGTAAGATGTAACGCCTAGCCCAATACAAGTTCATAGTGCTTTGCAAACTTTCACAGAGTCTCCAAACACCTTCTGTGTTGGCATTAAGATATTATTATCCGGGCCGGTGCCAGAGAGGACTCTGACATCCACGAGTAGAGAGGTTAGCCTTCTTTTACAGAAGGAGAAAGCAGAATACACAGATGTTAAGTACCTAGCCCAAAGTGATCTATCAGCATAGCCAAGACAGAAACCATCCCAGCTACCTCCCAGTCCTATGCTTAAGCCTCTTGACTGATCTGCTCTCCAACTGACAAGCTCTACACGGATCTCTGCACCACACTTCCAAGCAATGCCTGCTAAATGGCATATCCATCACCACCAAAGAGGTGCGGAGAGGGAATGCAGCATCAGAGTCAGCGGCTGCCTCGACTCCAGCTCTGAGTAGCCCATTCATCGTGCACCTTACAGATTTTCCCCACTATAAAGAATGAGTAATTTGTTCAAGCACTGAATGGTGCCAGATCAGTCAGTGCCAATTTAGGGGCTATTTCAATGAATGTAGGTAGCCTGAGTCCTCCACAAAGTGTGGGGTGCTGTGAGGAGCTGTAGAATAGTCCTTCCTCTGTCTCCCTGGGAGGTGAGCTAAAGGAAATTGCTTCTGTCCCACAGTCCTACTGCTAGCCAGGAGGATGCTTTGGTTTGGACCTATATGCAACATCCACCACAATTTGACCTTTACGCATTGAGAGATTTACCAAAGGATTATAAGGGTTTTTTCCCCTCCTTCCAGGAATTTTTTTTTTTTAACCTATCCTAAGAAATGTGTAACACCAGATTAATTGCAAAGGGGGAAGGTAGAGGAACAACAAGAAGTCCATTTTTATTCTTGAATTAGAAACATGAATTTTCTTCCCCTCCCACTGATTCACCGCTCAGCATTCAGCTAAGATGATCACCGAAAAAGGAAAAGCAAATGAACAGTGATGTTTCTTAGGGTATGAAATACTTTACAATTAAATAAGGTGCTGCGGAGTATTGCACTGATCACCAGTGATTGGTAGCTCTCTGCTAAGCTGCAAATGAATTCAGCACAGGACAGCATTCCAAATTGCTCTTACAAGCTTTCCTTTATTATTTTTATTTGGTTATGCTCTGACTCTCATCCAGAATTGTACTTAATGCCCTCGTCTGAAGTTGTTGAAATGGCACCCCATGGCATAGTGTGACAGAGAAAGGATATTGCCTTTGGAAGCTGCTAATGGTCCATGAAAAGAAAACAGCAGAAAACGGGAGAGCAGTTGTTCCAAAATAATAAGAACAAAAATCTTTACATTTTTAGCTCATCGTCTTCCCATTGTCAGAGGATTAAGAATGGGCAGAACATAGTTTGCAGCTAGCGAGGAGGTGCAGATCCAGATGGATTGCAAGTCAAACATACAAGTAATGAAAAAATAGTGCATTATATGTAGCAAAATAATTTAATATTTTTAATCTTCCATTTGCCACTCAAAATTAGTATTTGCTGTATAATGTTATCCACAAGGTATCGTTATTCCCTGGAGTGGTAGAGATGGATGAATAAAGTGTTGTTAGAAATGAGCAGCAAGGGTTGCAAAGGTCAGGCCAAGCAACAAAACCTTCAGTCCTTCTCTCTTAGACAGATACTTCAGTGACCCCCAAGCACAAGGCCCCAGTGAAGCCAAAAGGAGCTCTCTGCCTCTATTTTTCTAAACTCGGGAGTACAAAACACAACTGGGAAGGCCTAATTCCTCTGTCACTTTACCCTAGACTCACCAGCACATTGCTCCAGCAGGTATATTGCAAAGGCCAAGCAATAATCACTTGACTAACACAACGCCAACAGGCAAGTTATGAGCATATCTGTGTTTTAACAAACCTGTTTGCCCGAATTCCCCCAAAGTGATACATTCCCCCTACTGTTGAACACACTTGTACAGGTGAAAGCAAAGAAAAGTGAATAAAGGTAACAATAATGGTGGTTCATTCCTTTAACAACTCTCTCCCTACTCACAAGTGCTTTTCCTCCGTTTCCTCTGCCTAAGTTTTGGCACCTTCTTCAACCCACAGACCACAACAGCAGTAAGGCACTAGCTGGACCCTGTCTTGTCCCCTACCGGTCTACTGACCTACTTGCTGTAGGAAAAACAAGGAGATACCAACTTCTTTGTCCCAGCCCAGCAACATCAAAGTCAAGTCTATGTGTCCTAAGTTACTTTACCAACTGTCTAGCTTACAGTATATTTCACCTCAAAGTAAAGCACTACGTTTTTTTTTCAATATAACCATTACTTAAATGACTTACTACCATATAATTTGCCATTTTTCTTCCTCTTTCCAAACAATAATATGATAAAATAATAATAATGATAATTAGAAGGAAAAAACATCGCCCTAAGAGACAGTTATGTTTACTGTGTAGTGATTTCCCAACAGAAATTAATTCAAAACAAATTTACATTCTACATTTAAAGAAGATATAAATAATTCATGTTCTCATATCATGAGCACTCTGCATGTCATACACCGGGGTACCTGCAATTTTTCAGTTTATCCATTTAAAATTTTCATTCAGGAACTCATTATCATGTTTTTTTTGTGCTTCTATTCCACTGTGGTAATTTAATAGTCTTCAATAGAATTATGTTCAATTAAAATGTATTCAGTTTTACCATTCCAAATCTTTTTAGCTTTTAATTTAATTGCTGTAGGCTTCAATTTTACTTATGTACTATTAACTCACCTTGTTCACCAATTCTGTTCTCAGAAATATGAAAAGACTAACCCCATAAAGGCTGCGAAACAGGGTTTCACACCTCTTTAGCCACTTCTGCATATATGTCACTCCATCTCTTTCAGGCCAACAATTCCCATAATCTCTGAGAGCAGAGTCAGGCCCCATTACTTCATTTTTTGAGCAGCCATTCTTCTTCCTCATAAACACAGTGAACTCCCTTGCCTGTCGGTACATCCCATTGCCCTCTGACAGTTCGTTCCCACAACAGCGTGGGGTCCCAGGAGTTTCTGCTTGCCCAGCTCCTGCCCATGATTGTCTTGCATGTGAGTTCCTGAAAGAACCCCCAAGTCGCTGATGCGCTTAAAGCCAAGTAGGTAAGTAGATGATTTGCTGGAGAAGGGAGGAAAACGCTCCACTTCTTGTAGGATCAGTGACATGATGTGGAAATGGACCTCCTTCCAATCACTGAAGGTTTGATGTCTCAAAATGGACAGTGAAAAGGAACAAGTGACCCATGGAAAGGTACAAAATGGTAATTCAGGCTTTCTTCTGGATTTGTACAACTTTGTATCCCCACAGGCTTGGGGCTGGTAGACCAGGAAGATCCACATCAGTTTCTGAGCCTCTGCTGTGAAAAGCAGGTTTCCTAAACTGTACTGGCATGTAAGCACTGGACTCTTAGACATGTAGTACAAGTGTTGTCTGGAAGAAAGAAAAAAAATAAAAAGAGAAAAATAGCTCTGCATCTTGGCCCAAGTTTGATCAAAAGATCAAAGATCTACCCAAATCTAACTGGCCAATCATATCATTATGACCATTCTGTAGTCAGTGGTGTGGGAACAGACAATGTGCTCAAAAACACGCTTGGCTTGCTTCAGAAACCATTTACATGTAAATAACTATAGATGAGATATCCGTTAAGGTCTACAGCAGAGTCTAGACTCACACCATTGGCATTGTATAAAGACTCCTCAATAGCCCTGTTTGCTGTGCTGTTGGGAAGGGACAAGAGCTCACACTTGGATCAGACCAAATGTCCAGCTAGCTGACACTCCTGTCCCCAACAAAAGTTGGCCGTGAAGCCTGCATCATGATCCCTCCATGAATGGTAAGAGACTTCCATTTAGGATAGGCAACACAGGCAAAACCTGCCAGAAAAAGAATTATTTTTTTCTTCATGTGCAGTAAAATATATATGTCTGTCTAGAATTCATCCGGCCAATGACACAGGTTTTTTCCACAGTCAGCAGTAACGAATTCCCATTGTGAACTAATGCCAGCAACATTTCATTTCTAATATTAGAAAGACATTGAGCTCTTCGATCACTCCACAAAGAAACAATACAAGGAACCACCAGGTGAAGTGTCCCAGAGCAACTTTGAACATGGGAAAGCAAAGTTTTAAGTTCCAAGCAGCACTGAAGTTTAGCTGAGATTTTGCTTGCCAAGTTTCAGCTTAAAGGGAATTTTTTTTGGCTACAGTATAAGCCCTGGAGAATAGGAAGCGTTCTAGAGGAAGCATCAAATCACACTTAACTACTGTATGGCAGAGCAAGTGGCTGTGTTACAACACAATCACTCAATAAGATAATTTTTTATGTTAGCATTTTAATTAAAATAAAGAATACTTGCCTCCATCTTACACTCTACAATTCTCTCTTCAAATTACACAGACAGACAAAATGTACAAAGCAAACAGAAAATAGGATCACAAATCCTAGCAGACTTGAAGGCATGACTCAGAAGCTTTGTGAGAAATATGGCCAATAAAACCAGAGTTAATGATTCCATAAACATTTATTTTGAGGAAATATTAACAGCAGTCCCTAAAATGTTTCTGGGCAATAAAGGATAAATAACACCTATTATTAATGTAATGGTAAAAAATGTCATTTACCACACATTTGCAGTACTCTAGTTAAATACATTATTAAACAGCATCCCAGTATGGATTAACACTGAACAGAAGCTCCAGATGTAGAGATGTTTCCCTGTGGTTTTATCAGCAGCAACATGGCTGGTGCTAGCCCAATCCTGATCCCAATGTGGACAGGGCCTTTGGCTTGCTCTGTTTGTTTTTTGGATGAATAACAACACTTGTGCAGACTTCGCGCTGGGCTTGGTGCTTTGATCAAAACACTTTCTGGTGGGCACAAAAATCTGCCTCTAATGTTTGCACCCAAGCTTTCATTTTAAAGTAAATCACTGGGGTGAGACCCTGTCAATCCAGCCTTGCATACTGCTCTCTCCAGCCAAACAGTTGCACAGACTGTCCCCTACAGGGTCTTGCACCAAGAGAAAGACAGGTCTTCTCCAGCCCGTGCCAACAAATGGTCCAGGAGCCTTCTCCACACCTCCATCCCTCACTGGCTTCCCCCGAGCAGCATCTTTGCTCAGCCCAAAGCCAACTGTGAGGGAATAGACGGTTCTCGGGCAGCGTGCTGCAGGAGCCGATAGCATCTGCCAGACCATTTCTGACAGAAGAAAAGCTCCTGAGGAGAGACAGGGCTTTCTGCGTTGACCTTCCGCTTCTCCACCCAGCCATGTTGCTCTGGGGTGGCAAATGGTGTTGTACCCAGCAGGTTTCCTGAGAAAGACAAGCAACGTGGCATAGACCAGCACTGGCTGAAGGCGTCGTTAAAGCCTTTTCTGCTCACGTCAGTTAAAGGTGATCTTCTCACTGGAACCCAGATCAGATGTGTTTTATGGAAAAGCATTGCTGATGCTATCCTGGAGAATCAGGTGGGTCCATGAGGGCTTCTTTCACTCTCTCCAATCCCCACAGCCCCCACATGCTTAAGCCTTTCACTTGGGCAGTAACACTCCAGCCTGGTTGACATCTGCCCCCTCACAATGGGAATTTTTATCACTGATCTTTCCGTGGTGGTAGACATGCTCTAGGTTATACGAGATCGTATCTCCCTCTAGTGACTAAATGTCTGTATTTTTGAAAGTCGTGACCCCAACTTTAAAGACATCATTTTCAAAGGAGCTGTAAAGTACACATCTACTATCTATCCGTAGATTAAACTCTCTTTTCTTTCACACCTGATTGTGCATCCGAGTATGAATCGGATTTTGCTGAAAACTATCCAATTATTAACAGAATCACAGGACTTCTCAGTAGGCATTGTGTCTCCATTATACTGGGCTTTTAAACAAAAAAGTATCAGTATCTGACCAGAAGGAACGATAGATCTTGATTAAACAATCATGCTATTTATTTTGTACTGGCAGCTAATCTTTGTCCAAACATTTAAATCCAGACAGTGATATTTAACAGCAACTCTACTAAAACTATCACTTGTGCTTGCTACAGATATGAGGATCACTCTTTATTTGGCAAGTTAGAAGACATCTACTTATCCTCACCAACAAAACAGTAGCCCAATTTCTTTTTAAAAGACATACCAAAAAAAGGGAAAACCATGTTCAAAGTTTCATCAGCTGGAGATAAGAGCAGAGAGAAGATGATCAGAGAAGAGAATGGAAGCTTCAAGCTTCACAGAAGGGCTGCCGTGATAGTTTCTTCTGTGGCTCATCCCACAGGCAATAATACACTTCACACTGGTAATAAAAAGCAACAACACACAAAGCATCAGATAGGGAGGATGTCCTGAGATTTAGAAAAGTAAAATCTTTTTATCTTTAGCCCTGGTAACATGAGGCATAGTACAAATCATATGTATACATCAACAAATGGAAGTGGAACACAGACTGTAAGGGTGACCAAAAAATAGTGCCACGGCACATACCAAGGAGGAGCACTAGGAAGCAAGGAAAAGCAACACAAAATCTCACGGGAGGTATGTCACATTCCTCACACAGGGGCAGAAGGAAACAGTAAAGAAAAAAGACAACATACCTGAGCTATGTTGGAAAAAAAACATTGCAAAACAATTTTTAAAACTCTGCTGGAAGCTGCTAAAAAAGTTACAAAGGGCAAAGTCAATTTCAGACTGACATTTCCACTCAAAATTTTAAAGCAATTATTATTATAATAAATATAATTGAAAAGGGAGGTGAAATTAATATTATTCTATATGTTTTCTTTACTGAATGAGTTTCCCTCACATAAAATCAATTTAATTTTACATCCGGCATCACTTTTATTCTCATTTTTAGTGGCACTGAGTTTGCCTAAATCCACACATAACCTACGGGAACACTCAGAGCTCAACAATTTCAGTATTTCTCCTAACTAGGAAACCAAGGCCTGGTTCTGCAACTGCCAATATGTTTGGTCTTAAATCTTCATAGGGTCCCATGAAGTGGGAGCAAGAAACCTCTCTACCAACTCTTCTCATGATCTGAGTTTCATGTTGTCCTGCTTGATCCCCTAGATCTTTCACAGTAAAGAGGATAAGACAATGTGATTTGAAATCAATAGAAATTGATCAAGTTTTGAAGTGAGAATAGTGCCCAGGGCTAGATGTCAAGCCTATGAGGTTCCTTAAACCATTCCTACGTAATTGCAAAAGAGAGTGTTATACCAATATTTTATATGGTCTGAAGTATTTTTTAAAAAATAATAACAATCATAATAGAGATGGAAAGCTAGAGAAGAGCCCTTGAAACTTGTCTTAAAAATTCACTGTGCCCCTAGACTGGTTTCAAGGATGGTTTTGTCTTCTCATCTTAGCCAATTCTAGTTCAGCTGCTTCGCTCAGCTCCATTTTGGTCCTGCTGCAAAGGAGTAACTAAACCTAAGTGCATGCCCCTCTTCCCAGCTAAAGGAGCTTCCTTTAGCTACAGTGTAAAAATCTGAAATAATGTTGTTCTTTTTTTCCCCTGAAGGAATCCATTTTGTATGATATTTCCCTTTCGATCATCTACATTCCCCAATTCACTTCCGCAGCTTCAAGCCACCAGCTAGAGCAATAGCACGCCCATACTAGAAAAACCTGGAAACAATAAAGTACCTTGCAAATAGTAGAAACAACCACTCCTGCCAGCAAAATATAGAAGCTATTCCAGTGCTCCTCATCAGCAAAGCAGACCAAAGCTCCACCGTTTACTTGTCTTCTGCCTATAGGTGGCAATCGTTATGTTTGTAACGTCGCAGCCGTTATTTCTGCGGACCTTGACCATAGCTTCTTCTCTGATTTCTCCCTAGCCGTCAGTAGAAGTGTTAATCGCAAACTTTAAGTACATTCAGAAGCAGCTTCAGACAAACTAAGGGTGCGTTGATAAAGCAAGAAACAAACTCTCCCCATATCTACCAGTTTACACACCTCCACTGCCTGGGCGTACATCCGTGTCCTCAAACCATAAGATCAGATTGTGGCAAATACCAGTCTGAATCATACTTCTCAGGAAAGGTGGCTTTATAAATGCGAAGGCATACTCAACATTGTTCTCCCAGCCCTGTCTCCGGTGAAGAGATGCAGCAAATCCACCAGGTTCCCATGGAAAGCAACATAAACTCACAGTTCACTGAAGTTCACCCAAAATTTGCCGTGCAACATTGACTATTATTTGAGCCACAGACCTTTCTAGATTTTAACCATTAAGCTAAGCCACAAATGTTTTCCCCATCACACGAGAAATTTCAGAATTTTGGTAAAAAGCCAGAAACCTGAAAAATAATGCTGCTCAAGAAGACAAATGAATAGAAATCCCTAAGATTAAATTGTTAAAATATTTCATGTAAATAATATTCTTATCTGTTTTATTTTTTGTTAATTTTTAACACTTTAAGCTATAAATTAACTAAAATACTGTGATGAAAGCATTTGTTTGAATCATAAAACAGGACTCTTCTTCTTGAAAATATCAAAAGGGAACATTTCAAGAAAATATTTTTTCCCCCAGAAATGTTTCAGATTAGATCAGAACAATCAAAACTGATTCTTTCTTACAAGCAGGTTTTATTGTTTCAATGTACCTACGTTTTCCAAAAGAGAAAACAGACAATTAAAGTAAAAATGTGAGACTTATTTTGGTCCTATTTCTTTTTCTCGTGACCTGCTAATTTTTACCCTTCTGATGTCTTTCATTTTGAGCTTCAGGTTTTTTTGTTTTGCTTTAATTCTGAGAGTCAAAAAGTTGGAGAACAGATTTATAATTAGATTGATTTTTTTTTTTTTCCCCAAAAAACACTGGTGTTTGATCCTGGCCTTTAGAAAAGGAAGTTACCCTTAACACCCTGCTTCATCCGGAGAGAACTACAAGGAAGTTTGTGACTCCAAACACATGCAAAACTTCTCCAAACAGCCCAGGAACTGCCTCAGCTTGCTCTGCCCAGCTGTACTCCCAGCACACAAGAAGAAGCAGAGAAAAGATGGATCAGTCTCATACTACCTGTTGAGAGAAGGACTGATTTCACCTAACTTTAGCCATCTAAAATGGAGACGTCCAGTTGAAACCACCCATGTAGGGTCTCTTAATACTCGGTGGAGAGTGATGATCCATCCCAGCCGGAGGCAGTCTCTGTGGGATGAATTGCCCTCCAGAAATGTCTCTCGAGCGCCTACTGAAGCAGCCTACAGAACTAGCTTATACTTGCCATGCCACATTTAGGTGGTGCAGTTGTCCTGAGGGCAAAGACCCCGTGCATGCACCCTGAATGCAAAGGCTGCTCTCGGGAACGATGCACACAGAGGCACCTGCATGTCTCCTTCCCCTCTACTCTCTCCAGCCAGTTGCCATCTGCAACTGGCTTTTAAACCTCAGTCCATCTTCACGCCATTGTTTCGGTCATTTGTTAGGTGCTGAACTGCCCTGTCCTTTATTGTTCTCCTTAACCCCCAGAGCAAAGATCAATATTATGTACCACAATTACCAGGCTTTTCTTCATAAAAACAGGCCAAGAAATATTCTAAATATAACATACACCCTAACGCACTCACAAATGCTAACTATTATAATTCATTCCTGTTGCAACATTATTTTAGTCCACTTTCCAATTGTTTTATTTAAATGATTAGTAATTGTGCAACTTTTCTCAAAAAAAAATAATTCTGTTTTAACACATTTTAGCTCTGTTAAACTACATTTTACACATGAATTAGTGAGAATTTTATTGCTGTATTTTCCCAACTTATTAAAAGGGCTGTACTTTACAAATAAAACTGCAGGATGGATTTATTATTTACAGTCCTAGTCCTAGCCTTCATATCTACTTAATATGTGTAAAGTGTTTAGTTTTCCAATGTAGTCCAGCTGCATCACTGGAATCAAACTTGTAATTGCCTCTTTGGGATTTAAAACCATTATAGTTGTGCTTTTATGTTCTCTTTTGTTTTGCTTGAATCACTTTTTCAGGTCTATGAAGTACAGCTGGCACAATAAAAGTTTGATCAATGCATAACCAATGCAGTGTATATTTCTTCCAGATATATAAAACCCAGGTGAAAAATGTTAATCTATGAAAATTATCTTTGTCAGCTACTTATTCTTGGAATTTAAATTGGTTTCAATCTTGAGGTATATGGTTTGGCCTGGGGTTTTCCAGTCTGGGTTTTTCAACAGTTTCTTGTAATGTGTACATTTGACATATTAAAATGAATGATTGCCTGATGTAAAGTTTCAATTACCAGGGCAGATTTTTTTTCTCATACTGTGATACTTGAATAAAATTATCCTGGTACCACAGGAGTTAGCACTGGAAAAAGCCTACACAAGCAGCTTTTATTTCCTTACCAATTTAGGATCCTCTCACGCATCATTGACATTGATGCTATTGGATCATCTACTCAAATCCTTTAGGCTTCAAACTCATGCTTTGGGCGTACGGGAAATCACCAAATCCCTGCCAAGAAACCAAAAAATTCAACCATTCGGTTTTGGCAATATGAACTGCTCTTCACCTTCTGGAGAACATTAACCTGGTAGACAATTAATTCTCGTTCCCGCACACTGATTTAGTGGCCTTCTCCACCTAAAGCCTGACGCTTCTGGAACTGCTGGTGTTCTTCAGTATGAGCCAGGAATTCAGACTCTGGCCTTCAGATAACTTTTATTACACTATACTGTTTTAAAATCAAATGCGAAATGAAGTAGAAAACAGGGAAAATGTCAGCATATACCTTTCTTGATGGTAGGTTTTCTAAATAACCATGTATAAAAAACATTGCAGTGTATTAACATAAAACCGCGGAGCCAGCTTAAAGGTGGTGTTGCCAGAGCTCATGGTTTCAGCAAGTTTCACAATATTTGATGTTTGTCTCTGAAAGCTCAGTTTCAGGATTTAAATGATTACATTAGCCTCAGAAGCAAGACCACAAATAAAATGGACAAGATTTGTAAATAAATTTTGGAGCCAACTTCACTGTTAGCAACTTAGACCCTGGACTCCTCCGTCCTGTTCCTGTCATATGTAGTACATCACATAGCCCTGTGTGGTTCCAGAACATGATTGACTTTGTCATCAGGCACAGTCAGACATGCAAGCTGTCCATACACCCTAGCAGAAAGCCTCTCACAGCCACGCTAACGTATTAAAGAGCAAGCTCAATTTTTAAAGGTGTCACAGCTTGAGTGGTGAGCAAGTCTGGGCTTCCTACACTGCCTACGCAGTAGGTTTGGTCCAACTGGATGTGCAAGACAGAGTTTCTTTGTGGAGGCACGCATGAAGACAGAGTATCTAGCAGTTATAAGAAGGATCTCCTAGACACTCTTCAGATAGGTATTATAAACATGTCTATGAGAACAGAACTTGCATCAAAACATAATGTGATTTGACTGAAAGTGTGAGAGGAAACAGCTACTTTACAGTAGACTTGGCTAGTCTAATTTCGGTGGAGGCTCTCATACCATCTACAACAAGGGCTATTTTCTAGACTATATTCAAATTTTTTCTTCCTGTCTAAATAAACCTAATTATGAGATTCATGTTTCTGGAGCTTATATTCATACTTATAAAGTCAAGACTCATATTCTGATAATGTGTTGAGATAAATAGTTAATATCCATAGGAATGCCAAGTCTTTGCCCTGTACCCTTTGCCGTACAGTGAAGGTATTTTGCATACGCAAATATAGTCATACAAATTTCAGTTAATACTCTCTAGAATGATTTTGCAATTCTCTTGTAGCCTGTCATCAGAAATGGATGTAGCAAGGACCTATTCACATGTGCAATATGTCCCATGTATTTTCTAGAACAAAGAATATGCACAAGGTAATCACGGTCATCATTCAAGGGAAGATGTCACTTACTAATGCCACTAAACAGAGAGAAAAGCCCCCAGATACATTCTGAGATATTCACTTTCAATAAATATTAAATAGACAGATTTTTATTTACCGCTCAACAGACATTTCTGACAATTCTATACTACATACCATGTGGAACTCTTCTTCTAGATTGTCCCTTAAGAATTAAGACTCTCACTGTGTTCAGATAACTCTAAGACCTGACTCTACCATGAATATCTACAAGAAAACAGCCATGCGATCAGGATAAGTTCTGAGGAAGACTTCATCTTCTT
>NW_009593841.1:124821-141403 GCF_000690535.1 Cariama cristata
TAATCATCACTTATTTGTTACCTATGTCCCCATTTGTGTGTTGTTCTCCTGCCTCTTTTGCTCATTCCTCGTCTGTTCTTCGGTTCAGTCACCAGTAGTAACTTTCCCAAAATATCTCAGTGATTGAAGAAGTGACTAGCATGATTTGGCAGATCTCATGGAGCTTTCCAGAAACACCTAATTTTTTGACTTTTACTGATTTGGAACACAGCTAATTGCAGAGGATCATGTTCTGAATATCCTCTCCAGACAGCCAGCTTAGGCACAGTTGTTCCTGCTCCCAACTGACTGCACAGACAGCTCAGATCTTGCAACTTCAGACAGCAAATGCCCTAGATTACTTATCCCTTTCTAGTACTTAGACCATAATAGTTAACCTCAAAACAGCCCTCAGACATTTTTGAAAAGCTAATGAGGGGTCTTCTTGCATCATTTTCTACCTAGATGGTGGGAAAAAAAAAATAATCCACTTGTCTTATTAATAAAAACTCTCCCTTCTTGAAAGTCAGTGGGCCTTAGGCTCCTGTATTCCTGCTAGTCTTGAAAGTTGGACTTGAGATTTTGAAAATGCAGGTCCATGCTATGAATCCTCCTCTACCAGATCTGGCTGAAGAAGTTGTTTTCTGCACCCTCCCAAGAACCTCCCATTCCCACTGCTTCCCTATCAAAGACTACAGTTTCTCCATTGTGACAATACTTGTGTATTTATAGATAAGACCACCTTTTTTTAAATTTCCTTTAAAAGAAAAAGATTATTTCACATAAATGAAAGGATGGTACTATTACAGTTAAGAACTGAGGCCAGAATAGAAAGAAAATTTCCTAAAATGATTTTGCAAACAAATATTTTATAAAGCAGCATTTAAAACTCTTTAGGGCCTCGTAGTTCTATGACCAGCCACATGGGCTGCTCCCACCCTCAGACCTCATAACGCTATCACATCCCAGCATGGGAGGATGAGTGCCAGAGAATCAAATGCTGTTGTCACTCTGACATACCTCATCCTCTTTATAAAAATATCCTTATCCCATCTAGCTCTTGCTATCATACTGAGACTTGGTTCGTCAAGATTTAGGCCAAATCAAGCATTTGCAAAACAGTTCCCTATTTTTGACTGTAGAGATTATGATATGAAACACAAATTTCAGCAACAGAACTGCGGGCACAACTGCTGCTGTAATTTGGATGGTGTGAGGTGTCTGTGAAGCTTAGTTCATCCTTCTAACACAATATTCAGGTAGGGTAGTGGCACTATGTCCGAACTGGTGTTATTTTAAAGCAAATTATTCTCTTTTCACAGTACAGCAATTTTCAACTGTGAATATTTGTAGCCACTACTGGCTACACATAGGAGGCAGAGTAACGGGAGACTTGTTAATTTATTTTACCAGTGGGATATAATGGTTCCTCAGCACTTCTTGTCTCTTCGAAGAAAGAGGCATGAGGAAAAGATGTATTGTGTCTTTCAAACTCTCCCTTTCTATCGTCATTGAAATCAGATATTTGCCTAAAGACCTACGGCATCATTTGTAATGTTACACTCTCTGGAACTGCTGCTTTGATCGTGTAATATAGGCAACAAGACGTACAAAACAGGAAGGAAGATATGCGTCCAACCATACTTGGCCTGATATCTCTTGACTCTCATGAAAAAGGCCAGAGTAGCAGGTTCTGGAAGCTGAAAGTCAAATGCTTAACCATCAGAAATGCTGTAAGGAGATTCATGTTCCATATACCTTCCCATCTAAACCACCACAAAGCTTTCCCCACCCACAGCCATCATCAAAAAGGAGAAGACGATTCAACCTCCATTCTCATTCCGATCTAAACATCTGCACTGGAGCAACTGCAAAAGAAGATCTTTAAAGCCAATGGTAGCCATAATTACCTTGTTGTTTGGCCAGATCTTCCGCTAGCTAGGAACTCAGCTCCCACAAGATGCCAAACCACCACCAGATGGTTCTCTGAAACCCTTTTTGCCAAGCTCACAGTACTATTTGGATGAAGTTGCAAACCTTGCATTAGAAAGTCTCTTTCTGCCTCTACCAGTATTTCTGGACCCCTCAAGCTTTTTATCCCCTGCACATGCCACCCACGCATGGGACATGGTGCTCTGGCACACTCAGCCATGGCAGGCATGTTAAGACATGCTGGTGTGACCCAGAGAGAAAGCATACTTCTAGCCTGAGCTCCTTGAAATGACACCCCCATCCCTCTACTTTGTCGTGGTCTCTTCTGCCCACGGAGACTCCACATACCACGTCTCATCAGTAGATGACGGATCAGGAGGGAAACCACAGGGCTGCACTGCAAATACAAGAGAATGAGACCTAATTATGAGAGAACAAGAGGTGGAAGTTGGTTGCGTAAGACCTTCACGGAACACATGAGCCTTGACTACTTGTGCTCTTCTCTGTGAGCCTGTCTTTGCATTTTGATGCCTGCCTTCTCTCATGAACCATGGCGGTGTTTGGTGCTGTGGCCGAAAGGAAATTTCTTGGGGTTTCCCCTTCGCTGGAAGTCCCCTGGTTGAGGTTGCTGTTGCTAGGGAACTCTGTGCAGACTTTCCTCCAGTTGAGGGCTCAACCCTGTCGTCTTAATGTTTAATTAGCTTTCCCTTGAGCCCTCTGCAAGGCTTGCCACTGGAAGGCTTCTCCCTGGGGTGAGGAAGACACCTGCTTGCGTAAGAAAGACATTTTGATGAATCTCTTTAGAAGTGCTCAGACTGAGAAAGCTACCAGGACCTACAGAGTGCTCTGTTTCAGCTCCACAATAACGGGGTTTTCTACAGAATACTGCGGTGTGCCCACCAGTTAAGGTCATTTCAGCTTTGCCCCTTTTGTCTCACTGAGGTTGCCTGGGTTCAGGTCATTGCCAGCCATGAAACTTTTACACAAGACAGAAGCAAACAAGAAGGGCTGGTTTAATAAGTCTTGTCACAAGCAGACCCCTTACTCTCTGCAACCCAGCTAGGCGCCCACATGCAAGGAGCCTGTCCCTCTGTTAAAGGGGCATCAGCCATATCACTGGGCATAGACATGAAGCATTCCCCATCAAGAAGGCAAGGAAGTTCGGTGACATTTTTACTTCAGAACAGTTTGAGCTGGGAACTCCTCCAGCCTCTGGGGCAAGTATTACTTTCCGAACACAAAGTCATTGTAAGAAGAGTTATCACAACACCTACCACGAAGCAGCTTCCTACAGAGCACCCATCACAAAGGTGAATTCCCCGGGTCTCTCCATGGTCAGCAACGGGAAACAGGCACCATCAGAGAAAGGCTCAGTCCAGGACACTGCTGCAAGCGCTCAGGACTGCCCTCCAAAATAGTTTCTCTCTCCCTTCTTTGACTATAGCTGATACCTTGGAAGATGAGGCTATAGCTTGGCAGTTACAGAAAGCTGCGTGGCTGAATACACACTGGTAGTGTCATTGATCGATCGTGGTTACAGGGGTTGTAGTTGTGTTCTCCCTTTCCCCTTCTTGCTGGGCTTTTGTGATGGCTGCTAGCACTCTCACTCAGTTTCTGCATCGCAGCCTGAGTTTTCATTATCAGAAGCAGTCGCACTAATATTAGCAATTCCCTGGAGCCTGTAGCTTCACTTCAATAACTACTTTTTCTAACTGAACGTTTTGCATTTCACCTGGGTGACTACCACATCAGCCTAATACTGTCCAATAGGGTTTTCCTCTGTTAGAAAGAAGGTTTTCTTCTACCTTACGGCCTCTAGTCGTAGGAGGATTTCCCGCTCCTTCCTCCGGCCAGGAAGCTGTGTTACTGTGCTGAGCTTACCAGCGCTGGGCCATGAAATGGGCAACACCTTCATAGCTGGAGTCAGAGGAAAAGCTCATCAGGTATGTTGAAGTCACCCAGCTGTCTGAGGAAACGGTCTGGCTCCTCTTCAGTCACCCGGGATAGCCGCCCCTGGGATGGTGTGGCATGCAAATCATTAGTTGTTTGTGCATCAGACACCCATCCTGCAAAATCTTCAAGAGTCTTCAGGCAAAACTTCTTCTCTGCTTTCTGGGATTACTTTGGTGGTAATACGGTAGCTATCAGCCTCGCTTTTCTTGAAGTGGCATCAAAAAAAATTCTACCGTCTTCGCTCACCATCAGATAGTTTTTCCTCCGTGTCAGAGGCCAGCAGCTGCCTCGCTTTTCCAGGTCTGAGACGCACGCTCAAAGGTTCCCTGCAGCAACAGCCCTGCCGCGTGGAGCAAGCCCGGTATTTTGTGTGTATAGCATGGGACTATCAGTGCACAAAGGTTGAACTGGGAAGATGTGTCTCCAAACCCTATTTTGGACACTGCTATATGAAGATGTCTGCTGGGAATATTTCTTCTGGCTCTGGCCACAGCTCTTTTGGACTCAACTTGCTACGCTTTCCACAATTCGCTTCATTTTTTCTCCAGAGCAACAGGAACTTACTCTTGTACAGACCCCCTTGACATAACCCCGTCTTTCTAAAGACTAATTACATCGTCACTTTCTGTTTCCTTCCTGGTAAGTGCTGCTGCAGCACACACATCTCCTCCTTTAATTCTTCCTCCCCTTTTGCAATATGCTGCCTGGCACAACTGCAGTCAAGAAAAATCTCCTAAAGGAATTTTCTTCTGGGCTTGTACTGTGCTTTCAAGGAGCACCTTCAAAGCTTAAAAGTGCTGCAAGGAAGTCTTGGCCGTGAAGATGCTAGAGGTTTGTCAGGAACGTCCTCTGGGGGCCTGTGATCTGTTTCAGTGGTAACAGCACAGCTATATATGTGCTGACTAAGCTCCTGATACCCAGGGACAACACCAATAATCCCGTTTCTGCCATCTGAACATCATTTTGCTGTGTTGACGTCCATACTCTCAATCCTTTCACTGTGGAGCTGCTTCTTGCACCACTGCTGTTCCAACTGCTGCTTATTAAGCACTTCCTTGTGGTGGGACTTCACTTGTTTTCATAAAGTATTTGGTTTCTTTCCCAAGGCAACGGCATCCTTCATGTTCCAGATCGCTGCCCTATCCCGGCTGTTATGGAGGCCCTGTGACTTCTGCTGATCTTGGTACCCCACATTAATTGGTAAGTAGTTACCCAACACATGGCTTCCAGTTTCTTAGGGGCGGTTGTCTTATGGCTTTCACTTCATTCATGGTGCCTGAAGTCCTTCATTTGCTATGTAGTAATTTACATTCTGCTACAATCCAGGTTTAGTTTATGCTTCCCGAATTTTGGCTGAGTGGCGGTATTCCCTCTTGTCTTCATCGCATACCTCTAAGTTGTCATGCTTGTTTTCACCTCCTGTCAACATTCAAGCATCGCGCACCCTCTTCCCAGGAAATCTCATGTGCCGGTAACAGGCAAGCAGGTGTTTCCTACCAAATGTTGTGGCTGCTCCTCTCTTCTTCCAGTCTCACCTGCCTCACCCAGGATGGGCAGGTTATACTCCAAATATGCTGCAGAGTCCTGATAAATAATAACCTATAGCACAGGGAGCCTATAGACTATAGCGTCCCTGAAATATTAAGTTGCTTTTTTTGCAGTGATCGGTACATATCCAGACTGTCATGTTGTTCTTTGTTGTACCCATTTTAGAGGTTTGACTACTTTAAATCATACTCTTGTGTCAGACACTGAGGTTCCTTTACCTCTTTGCACCTCACTTGTGGAAGTGGCTGCTGAAATAGCAGAGATGTCCATACCACAGCCTTGGGAGGTGACTTATTTTTGCGATTTCCAGGATATAGCCCACTTTTGCGGGCAAAAAATTCTTAGCTATTAGAAAAACGCCATTTTACTTGCCTCTGCTATGAAATGAATTACACAGATACCAAGTTTTTTTATCAAGTGAAACCATTTTCTATCTCGGGACTGATTTGCCAGCATGTCAACCACATAGAAAGAGAGATTCTGACCTTTCCCTTTTCATCTATACTCAATCTGTATTTCTCCAACACTTGGGGTGGAAGACCTCCATATTTCGTTAGTCCTACTGATGCAGGCAACATTAGAGTCCAAATGGAAGCTGGCTTTTGCCCATCTTCTGTCTCATGAATACAGATTACTTTTTCCCTAGATATCAGTTTTGAATGTCACAGGTTTTCCTTTGGCCCTATGCAGCTAATTAGACCTAGGAAGCTAGCTGCATTGTGATCCTTCTCTCTGTGCTGTACCGTAGCCAAGAAGAGTGCTGTGTCACTGCTGCCGCTCGAGTCTCTTTGGGGGTGCTCTCCAACTGCAGGCATCGTACGCCCTGTACTTTTCTGTTTGCTTATGCGTCACGCTTCTGCAAAATGGTTTACTTTGTGGTTGGAATCAAACAGGCTTATCAAAATGCAACTCTTCAATAAAGCTGAAATGAAACATTTGGACCTCACGAAAACAGAATGTTTTGCAATTTTGCACGGGGGAGTTTAGGAAGAAGGTGAACAGCTTCTCAGTTGTTGAGTCAGCATTTGGGGGGGTGAAGGGGAAAAGGACCTCCCTAAACGGTCAGAACATTATTTTCTTTTAGCACAGTTTTGACGGTCAGAATTGGAGACAATGTCAGAACACAAAGCTGCAAATATGGGAAGATGATATTTCAACCTCGATCCAAAAGCAAATTCACAGCTGTCTGTAAATTATAACAAAGAACAGCTCAGTGACTTGGGAGCTTGCAGACACGTAGAGCTGTGCATCTGCCTGCACTTCGGGCTGACGGGGTACCAAGCAATCCTAACCCGCCAGGAGCATCGCTGTGTGCATGTGGTGCTGAGTCCCAGTAATACCCCTTGCTAACGGGCGGAGTGTCCTACATCAGGGTGCACACCTACATAACACAGTGCCATGGCTCCCAGGCCAGGGCTGCCTCTTTTTTATATACAGACACATATGTGTGTGTGTATATGTATGTATGTGTATATATATATGTGCATCCATGTCCGAAATGACTCTCACCTGCCTAGAGTGCTAGATTTTTGAAAAGTGCCGAAGGATGGAGATAGAGAACTCGGTAGGAGTGGGGCACTGAAAACAGCAGTGGGAACAAACGTGCCTCAATAGGTCCTGAATGTGTTTGGAAATCTGGTTACTTTTTAAGCATAATAATGACTTTGGACAAAAGTAAGTTTGGTTATTTAGTCTTACAAATTGTTTGATTTTTACCTGAGATGATACTCATGAAGGACAAATTTCCTTTTTGTTCATATTTTCTCCTAGTTGTTTATGATGCAATTGAGTGTGACAGAATTTTTGAAAAATATTCTTATTAAAAGAATGACTGTAAAACCTACATCTTCATCTGTAGTGGTAAAAAGATTCTTTCAGGTGACATTCTTTACCCGTACAAGGTCCTGCTTCATCAAACGTTTATTCACAAGCTCTTTCTTCCTAGTACTGGATTTCATAATTGAAACAAATAATATTTCAGAAATAATATTAATAGAAAATAATATTTGCTCATTTTGTAATTATTTTCAAATACTAATGGAATTTATTCTTTTTTTTTTGGTAAATGTATAATTAAAGTTTACTGATTGGTAGGGAAAAGAAAAAGTAATTTTTCTAGTAATCCCCACACAGACATTATAATAACAGATTATTGTACCTGGCTATAGGTGTATAAAGGAAAAATAGGGGGTGTCTCATTTCATAGGGATGATTACGTTTTGAATTATCTTGCACACATCTAATATGCCAGGGGCATCTTGGGAGCTAATCAACACCTGCAGATCTCACAAAAAATAATGGATTCAAGTTTATAAGATATTCCTGTTGATTTAAGTCCAGTTTGCACTTAGATTTTACAAACTAATGAAGATATACCAGAGGGGACCGAGTTTATACCTGCAAAGTGTGCATTAGCTTAAACTCATTCCTTGAATAGAATAGAAATATACTTTATGAAAGCATAACTGCATCTATACTACAGTTCTAACTACTGGAGCTACATTTTTAAGCTTAGCAGCAAAAGAAAAAAAAATTCAAAAAAGAAGGAGCAGAGTGACTTGATGAGATACAGCAGAGGAGCTAGAGGAAGCTCTACAGGTCTTGAACTCCACCGTGCTGTAAATGCACGGTGATGGTAAGTGATGGGCAATATCCACTTGAACCATCCTCAATCCTCATGCAAGCGTCAAAGTGGCACCAACAGCTAAAATCTGATCAAAGTTTTTGGACAGGGACCCAGTGAGCTTTCAGAGAACTGTTTTGGGGCCAGCTCCTGCTCATCTCCCATTCCTATTCCCAGTAATCTTGAAGAGGAGACGATCAGTCTCTCTGGGGGAGGACTGGAGATTTCCTCCGGCTGTAGTGGAAAGAGCAATGTAAAGTGCCACAAAGAGGCACCAGGACTTCCTCCACTGACCCCCATGAAAACCAGCTCTGCTCTGGCACCCTGAGAGTAGTATTAAGTAATCAGCCTACAAATATTATGGCATCTGGATATATTACCCGATGGACAGACACATCTCTCTTCAATGTTCTCTCACTAAAACCTGGGATAACGGCTGCCCAGGCGTACCAAGTTCAGGTATGCAGAGCAGAAGGAGTGTTTAGATGCGTACAAGAGGCACACCCACAAGGTGTCCAAGGAGGAAAAGACGACAGCACGGCATCCTGGAAAGCTAATTGCTTACCCCGGGCTGTTACGGGCTCTGCTGAGTTTGACCTCTCAGCGTTAGCAATTGGTAAGACGATGTAATTGGGAAGAAGGGAAATATCCCTGTCCCATCTATCACGTGGCAAGGAGGCTCCTTACAGCTCCCCTTCGGCACCTAAATCAGGAGATCTGCAGCAGCTACCCTCCCTTAAAGATTTGACTGTTCAGAAGCATCGACGAGTTTCGTGGTTGCAGTGGCTCACTGCAGGAAGTAAATTAATGGGAAAAACAGCTGAAAAGGTGATTAAAAAGAAAAAAAAAATTAAAAAAAATTAGCAGTCTTAATATCTTAGACCACATATTTGCACTCCATTCTTCTAACAAAAGACATGATGAGCTTGCGCGCGCGCACACACGCTCATGCTTATTCTATGCTTTTTCGCCTCATCTGGCAGCCGCTTTCCGGTCCAGCAGACACTAACATCTAATGAGTCAAACTTCCCATTTTCAGACTAATCAGTCGGCTGCACTAATTGCAAATGCAAATATGCAAATTTATATTAATTAATTACTCTGCTAATTAGTTCTGCGGTCTTTTTGGGGTAATAAATCATTGTGCAGTGGAAGGGAAACACGTCCTGTCCCATTTCACTCCACATAAAAATTTAATGTACTCATTGAAGAAAATATATAAAAAAAAAAATCCCGATTCTGATAGCTCTGCTTTTACTGATGAGTCCCCTACAGAAAGGTACGATTGTAAGCAGACTTTCACATCTCCAGTAAATGCCATCACTAAGGTGCCTGTTAGCAATTTAATTATCACATTATGAGCTCCAGGAAAAGCCAGTTTGCTGTGCTGCAGGCTGTGACTTTGAGCTCCGTAGTTCACACATTTTGCAGCAAATGCTGTTTATACATACATGAAAGATAATCTGGAGGAAAGCATTGGGTTCGCTCTACCTGAATGAACCGCTAAACCTTGCGCTCAAATCTCAATAAGCTGGATCTGCTAAAACCATCATGACTATATACGCTTTAGTCCTGCAGCCTCACTAGGTCACATTTGAATGGGTTGAGGAAGAGTAGCTGAAGAAGAAACTGCTTGCAGAGCCCTTCCCTGGCCATGAATTTTACTTTGGCTCTGACACATTTCAATGGGGAACTTTCAGCTCCCCAGCCGGCACCACTCCTCCCTTGCACCCCTCACCTCACCAGCGCACCCCAGGAATAGGGAGGGTCACTCCGCCACCTCCCCACTGGTGGTCTGCCCAGCTTCAGGGAACCTGTGGTCTTCCTTCCCCACACTGACGTCACCACGTTCCCCACGCTGACCTCACGCCCCAGCGATAGCATGCAGGGCAGCACGCTAGGGGAGGCTCAGGTACCAAAGCCCATCAGGGTGTGGAGGTCAGCGTGGCAGGGCTGATTCTACATCTTCCTTCTTTTAGGAGAGGGGAAAACCATCCCCTTAGCATAACAAACCCAACGGCACCTGGCTGTGAAAAGAGAGTCACTGAAGTCCCCTCGTCATATGGGGCTACACCAGCTCACAGTGATGCTATGGTGCACAGTTCATCACAGGCATCCTAGGAGCCAAAGGCTTTCCCCAAAAGCCTCTTATCTTGCACAAGTTAAGGCTAACTAGAAATGCAGCATCTCCCACAGCTCTCAAAGTTTCTTCATCCTCCACTTACTTGCTTTTCACCGTTATATACCATCGTTTCAATAAACGTGAAACATTCATAGATGGTTTTCTTGAGAGTTTGAATGTGATCAAGTGGGTTAATCCACCTCATAGAGATAGGCTGAAAACCAGATAAAGATGTTATAAAAGTCAACAGAGCTCTTCTTGTATCTCACATGTAAAAGGTCTTCCAAAATTAAAAAAAAAAAAAAAAAAGGCATTTGCAAATGTTTTGCTTTATGCTTTAAATTATTTGGTTTAAATGGAAACAATAAGTGAGTTTTACAGGCAGTTAAATTCCAAGAGCCTTTGTCATGTTAGGTTTAACCAGAACTTAAGCTATGTATTTTTCTCATAGTTTGGAACCCAAAGATAGCTTCTTTCTTATTTATTTTTCTTTCTTATCCAAACACTAGAATAAAATACCGGTGCACTGATAATCTGAAGTCCTGTGACTTAGGTTCTGTGAAACAAAGGAAGCTAAAAAAAAACTAAACCAACTTAAATGGACTGGGTAGTTTATGGAACAGCCAAAGGTGAAATTTATTTTTAAAAAGTTGCCACCTTTGCTTAAAATACTAATAGGCATTAATAACCATGCCATTTAACATCATGCAAATGAAAATATTTATTTATTTAAAAGCAAACCACCTCTGTGATCTTTCTAGGTTTGCAGGATTCCGAAATCACATGGGATCCAATTTGTTTGTTATAAAGTACAGTTCCCTGTCACCTGCTCTGTGCGTTTTGCCTGGTATTTAAAGAACAGCTTTTTTTTTTTTTTTTTTTCTTAAACCATACAAGTTTTCAGACATTAATATGTAAAGATTTTGACAAAACTCCACAGATAACTCTTTAATAATGAATAGGTACAAGACGGTAATGGGACTTTGTTCTGGTTGGCTGTAGTGTTCTTTAAAGAGAGTTACACTTAAATCGTAATTGCACTGGGACATGAGATATAACTTAAGACATTTGACAAAGTCTCTAGACCCTTTGATGGGTTAGCTTCAATTAGAAAGCTTCAACAGCACATACCATACCTTCAATTAGAAAGCTTCAACAGCACATACATCTTTTGCAAACTGCAGTAGGCTTCCTCACGGCAGGCACTGTGAATAAAATTACCTTATTTTTTTCATTATGTTCATAAAATAGCTAGGAAAGTTTTGTCAATACTTCTTTCTGAAGAATATTGTCTTGATTCAGAATACTTACATATAGTCAGAAAAAAGTGATGCTAATAAAAATTCCATCATGACAGTCTATGTTTATTCCCTTTCAGTTACTTCTGGCTGATATTTATTCTCCTGTCAGGGCTGTGAAATTAAGACTTTTCTTAACATATAGGACAGCAAGACCCATTTGGCATCCAAGACGAAACCCAGATGAGCGTTAAGATTGACAGTGTTTTCACCCTTATAATTAGCTATTCACACAAATGGGGTTTTAGTTTGCGCTTATTCTTGGAACATGGCACTTCTTCATACAGAGAGCAGCACTCACATGCTAACATTTTCACTTTTGTTTTTTGTTGGCAAGTAAGCCAGCGTACTTGCTATTGACTTCTGTTAGCGTTTTGTTATATATTCTTCGCTACTTATTAGTGCCCTATTTGAAAAGAATTTAATGTGAGCAAAGCACGAACAAGAACTACAGTGATGCCCCTTTCCTTTGCCTGCTCTGGAGGAGGTCGTCACCCACCTAGAGTCACTCTGCTGCTTCCAGGTGAATGCTTTCCCCACGCATAGTGCTGGGGCACCGCTTTCGATCATCTTTTTTTTTTTAAGAGTTAAAGACCCCCCTCCTCTGCTTGAGGGAAGGACGGGTGGCCCCGGTGCAACAGAACGCATACCACACTGAGCTAATTTGCAGCCTTGTCCTCGGTTGCGCACTGACTCAGTGATGTCTGGAGGAAGGGCGCAGAAGTAGGAAACCTTATGGCAGTATGGCAAGCGTTGCCAGAAATTCATCAAGGATTGTGATGGGTTCTGAACAAGGTCCTGTTCTTTCTAAATTGAGGAATAAAAGGCTCAGTGATGGAAAAGAAGGCAAAAGAATAGCTAAAATTTTGCTGTTTTATCTAGATCTGAGATGTAACTGATTTGCGTATACATATTAACAGTTTTAAACAGAAAAAAAAAAAACAACACCAAAATAAAGCATCCCAAACGGACGATGCTCAATATGTAGTTCGGCTAGAGAGCTCACTGCCACAAGAAGTGGGTTTTAGAAACGTGTGTTTGCAAAAAGGAATTGATATGCATATCAGAGTTACCATAATTAATTACAATAACGTTTTTGGGTCATGCTTCAAGGCTCACAGAATTCAGCAACTGCAAGAGAACAGGCTGAGACTTAACAAGGGTAATCTCTTTTTAACCTTCATGTACACACTTTAGGGGTCTCTCTTCAGCAATGGCTATTGCCAGAAAATAAATATAAGATGAGACCAATCTTAGGTCCAAACAAACAGGAAAAATTCCTGTGTTCTCAGCTGTAGACTGTATCCCTATATGGTCCTTCCTCTTATGGGAATGGATGGCTTTTGGCAGTTGGTTTAGTCTCTTTCCTAATTCTTTATAAGGCTAGAATAAAAAGGGAATGTAAAAAAGATACGGAAACTTGAGCGAAAGAGGTGGCATAATACACGAGGTCTTTTGCACCAAACAAATTAATTAGTATTGTTCATCCCTTTTGAAACAACTGCATCTACAATGGACAAGAGGACAACTATCAGGCTAGATTAAAATGAAGATTACATATAAAATCACTGGGGGAAAAAAAGGAGAACAGACTAATGGTGGAGAAAAAGCACAGAGAAGCCCTAAAGGCAAACAATAGAATGAATAAGTATGGTAACTGCAAACCACCTAAGCAAAAAATAAAAATAACGATTGGGGAAATAGCAGTAAAATGGGAAAATCATTTGTCTATACCAAAGCTCCACAACAGCAGCTCTTTGCCTCCAGGCACTCCAAGCACAAGGATGCCTTCTCACCCAAGTGGTAAGATAGCCGGAGAAGCAAACCGAGATTGCTGCTCATCTCTCTTAGAGGAGCAGAGCGATGTCTTCCTCTCTGCTCCCACATCGATGCAGCACCACCATGGTAGCTCAGGGAGGGCAGCTGCATGGGGAACCGGAGGCCAGGCCAGGGGGATATAGTGATGTGTAGCAACAATGGGAGCCCAGGGCTCGGACGTTGCGGTTGCAGCTGCCCAGCAAGGCATCAGCAACAAGCATCTCTGATGCAAATCAGGGTGTGAAGCAGGTCAGTGCTTCAGGGATGGGAACTTCCACTGGTGCAGGTCAGAAAAGTAGAACTGAACCACCACATCCTTACTGGAGATAAAACGGTCTGGCTTACTGTCTTTTATTGTATTTTGAAGTCCTTTGCTCACCTTTGTTGGGGGATGCTTCACCGTACTATGCTGGGGCAGAAACGCTGAGCCTGCTATGTGACAGATTAAAATGGAGTTGTGGCTGGAAGGCACCTTGAGATAGTTAAAGATAAACCAAAATCAGAGTATTCTTCCAGGGAGTTCTCCCAAAATTTCTATATTTGTTTTCAATCCCAGCCATCATAAAACATTGCAATATTTGGTCGATACATTCCCTAACAGTATTTTCAACTGAAAAACTATATTTCAATTTCAGAAGTTGAACCTTTTCAGCTTTGATGTACAAAGTAGGAAACAACAACTCACTGCCAGACATTTGAAACAGAGAAATGTCTATTTCTCTGACAACACTCGGTATTGTGAAATTTTTCCTCAGGAGCCAGCGCTTCCTCCAAGCCCGGCTTTCTGCCCTGGCTGCACATCGTGGTACGGAAAAATGGTCCTTCAGCAGTAGGATTGCACTATGCTTTGGAAAAATGTGATACGGCCACAGAACAAAAGCCATAAAGAAGAACTGGGGCCCACACCACAGCTCCCATGACCCAGTGTGTTTTCTAGGACAGGACATATTGATATTATATTGATTGCAGAAATATACATTTTGGGGCAGCCCAACAAACAGATTATACCTGCTGGGATTTGTTGCGCCACAAAGGACTGGTTTTGGCTTTCTGAGTCAACAGACTTCACTAATGATGACGCATGCCGAAGAAAATACTGATTTGTGAGAACAGCTTTATCATGAGGAAATTGTCCTGGCAAAGGATTTCCAACCAGCTCTAGTCCTGACCCTGCAAAGACTTACAGAGGAATTTAATTTATCTAACATCAGCCACCAAAAAAATTGTCTGTCCTAAGCAGGTTGTTTAACACACGCACAGAGTTAGTGGAAAGTAGTGGAAGGTGATTCACCGTGCTTAGTTTAGACACCCCAGGAGAAGATGGTACCTCCTCTTCCCGTCCTCTAAAAGCAAGCTTAGACAGTTGGCTTTCACTCGGGCACATACAAAACAGTAAGCTGGGGGTATGCGAGTCCTTGCACGGCTTCACGTGTACGTGCAGGGTCGTTATTCATCATCCATCTAACGTGGTGCTGGTGCTGAGTGAAATCCGCCTGGAGCTGAGCTCAGTGAAAAGCCCCTACCCTCACCGTCATCCTTAGCATCACCGTGGTTGCATGTGCCTGCCTGGATAAAACAGAAATAGTAAGGTTTTGGGCTCTGTAAGATGATGTGGTAAAGACTTGAAGCTATGGCATGAAATACATGGCTGAGAGCAAAGGTTGCAGCAGCCTAAGATGATTGGGAACTCTCTTTGTTCCCTAATTGGAAAAACTCTCACTGAAAATGGGACTGACTGATTTAGAGTAAGCTTTTGATGGGATTCTAAATGTCCTAGTGGTCTCAAGTTGGCTTGACCACATTGCATACAGTGTTTACACATCTCAAAACCAAAGCCTTGAAATGAGTGTATTCGTACTTAAATAAAGAAAAAAAGACCCACAGTCAATAAAAATCCCTAAAAAACCCAACCAACCAAAAACCAACCAGAGTTTTGGGAGGATTCTTACATGTTTAAAAAGATTTGCTTTGGGAGAAAAGCTTTTTGTTGTTAACTAATTACTAATTTTTAGTTCCTCTTTTAATTTCTCATTTGAATTACCCTCTAACGTAAAGAGCAGAGAGCAAAACGGTTTTGTAGGTAGTTCTTTAACATTCTCTATCTTGCTTAGGGAAAAACTGAATTAAAATGCTGGCTTTCAGTTAAATCGTTTTTTTATCAGTTAATTTCTTTTATTGTACCTTAATTATTCTTCTTTTTCAGCATTTTACTTATCCAGGATCAAATCTTAGCTTTGAGCAGTAACATGACAGGAACTATGCAGGTTAAGTTTGTAGCTGATTCTTATATAGGAAAAGGGATTTAACGCATGTAAATTCACACCTTTTTTTTTTTCTGCAAGAGCAAAGACACACGTATGTGTCTTTTTCGACTATAGCTTTACACAAACAGAGGTTAAATAAAACATTAGTGTACAAGATGCAATTTGACCAAGATGAAGGTTTCTTGACCGTACACTTGCAAGATGCAATTTAAACATCTGACTGCCTTGAGAATGAATTATTCAGTTTCTCCAGAATAGAAGAGGCAGCACAGTCGGGTCGGGATGGATTTTATCAGACCGCAAACTAGCTGTGCTGTGAAAGAGAAATTCTGGAGCTAGATCAGGTTGGGGAGGAACAGAAAAATGTTTACGCTGTGCTGCATTACCGATAGGACACCTGCTCCATAGGCATCAGTGTCACTGACCTTTCTTTTTTTGGCTCTGCCCTCGGTCTGTCCTCTTCCAGACCTCACCTCCATTGCCCCAGAGAAATAACGAGCAGTGCCATCACTCTTGCCTCAATCTATCACCGGTAACAGAATTCAGAAGGCAACCGGCCCAGCTTGACAAAACATCAAAGTGGAACATTTAATTGTACCTAGGAAAGAGTACATTTGTACTTGGGACATGGACACATCAGGCTCTCGTGTGCTTCTCCAGTCACCTGAGCACCCTTTTTTCCTAATTGCTTGCAGATATAAATTGGGCTCTGTGTGCGTGGTAACGGTGTACATAGAATTCATAGCAATATTCACAGCATCCACCTCTGGGAACTTGTCCCTTATGATTTCAGTCAGGAACAGATGTTTTAAGTAAGTAGTTTGAATAGAAGTTCCTTTATTTTCCTTTGAGATTGAAAAAATAAAATTGTTTTGCTCCAAGAACTTCTCACCACTGAAAAGTCAGAATTAAGTCTATGGGAAGGGCACACGTGCATGTGCGTTAGATTCAGAGACCAAAAATCGCTGAGCTCTCAGAATATTTCCCACTGTACGTCTGATTCACCATGGGAACTTGGGCGATAACTCCTCCGTCTATGAAACAG
>NW_009593842.1:0-12420 GCF_000690535.1 Cariama cristata
TATATATATGGAACCTCACAAACTAATGAAGAACAAACCTAGAAACCTAAGACAATACAGCAACTTTCACATCCTTCAGGAACTGATGTGGCCAAAAGACTCCCACCAACTTACTGTCCTTAGTAACCTTTCTTTTTGCTTTGAAAATCAAAGTAAGATTTCAGTACTGCTGACGTCCTAAGCTTTCTCATGCATTTATTCTCAGAGACAATTTTTATTGGTAGTTTCAGATGAGCAAAATCTGCCTGAACACACACACAATGGGAATGTCGTAGAAAGAGGCAAATGCTTTCTCTTTTTTCACGTAATCATAGTTAGCTGCGTTTCCTGGGCATATGATGAAGAAAATTTCAAATACATGTGAAAAAAAACAAAAAGTCTTAAAATAGATTTAGCTCAACTGGAATCAAGATATTTACAGGAAAGACTGTTCTTGCGCAATTCCTGAACACAGCTCGTGTCCCAGGACGGTCTGGGTTATTTGTCCAACACAGCCAAGACTTTCCAAGTAAGAAGCGATTCTTACACCTCAGCTCTTGAGAGATCAGGATCCCGTTTTCAGACAACAAACGTGCAACAACAAGGGCTCTTTAGTGTAATGCAATTCACCACTATGCCTTGGGTCTTTATCTGCTTTCAGCCTTTTAGTCCACTGAAGTTTCTTTATAGCCATTATCACCATAATCACAAATGATTGGCATAAAACTTGTATCACTGACTTTTCCCCACCTGCTTGAGCACTCCAAATCCACATGAACCAAGTACAGACAATACAAGGCACTCTCATAATTTCTGCCCTATGTTCCTTCTACTATTATGAATTTGAAACAAAGTTAATCAACATCAAGCAAAACTCTTGAGGACCTGCATTTTTTCTTAGACAAAACTTGCACTCCTTTGAGTTTTATCCTGTCCGGATTCATGTGACTGGATATGTCCCTTTGTCTCCAAGTTTTAGTGAAACCATTAATGATTGCCTGTGAATCCTATAAGCTCAGAAACAAGAAAGCAGGTGAAAAGACAATCTCATGATTTTGGCAACTGTCTGAGGATCTTTGACTTCCTGAAGCTGCTAATACCGAGTGTATTTCAGAGGCCATGAGGTACAAATTCCCTTTCTCCTGAGCAGCTGAGCAGACGAAGGATCTCTCCCTTCTGTCTAGTACTGAACAGAGAAGGCACAGCTTAAGGGAAAACAACACCACCAAATCTTCAAAGATTTAAAGAGAGTTTTACCTCAATGAATCCTGTTAATGCTAATAAAAATATTCTATTTTTGACCAGCAGCTCAAGATTTGGGTTTCTGGCTTTGGAAATGCGATACATACACTGTGTCCCAAACGTCCTAATACAGGACAAGTTTTCTGACTCAACCATTAGGGAAAAAAGTTTTAGAAAATGGCTTTCAGGCTAATTTGGGGGACTTTTCTTTAGAGATGACTCCACTTGCCCGCTTGTGAAGTCAAAGATGAAGAAGCTGTGCTGCCTTGCATTATGGGATATTACTGCTCTAAAACGGCTGGGAGACAGAGCCCAATTCATGGATCTTCATTTTCTGTCTTTTATGTTTAGGATCAGAGGAGCATTCTGTGTTTGGTTTTTTTGAACAGGCAACACAGCTGTCAAAGCCGACCTCAGATGTTTAGAATGAGAAAAATGCATTTTTTCCCCTTTTGTACTCAGAATTGATCACCCTTAAAAGAGAATATTAAAAACTGTTTGCATGTGGTTCTCTCATTCTCACACATACACAAAAGCAAACTAATTCATACTCCTTTCAGTGAGAAATAGCAATTATAAACTTGGTGGGTGAGGTTTCCTTTTCCTTTTTTTTTTTTTTTCTTTCTTATTTTTTAATAATCTTCTTTAAACATCCAAGAAGTAATCTTCCAGATTTCCCCAAGTGACCATAAACAGTGCCATTTGTGTTTGAGAGGTACTGCTCCTCCGGACAAATGCAACAAGTGCACCCTTATGCACATCTCCTGCCTCCTTCCTGCATCCTGGGAACCCAGGAGATTCCCGGTAGTTCTGCGGCTGCTGCTCTGCGCGGGCAGGACGAGATGCCGGGGAAGCAATACTCAACTTCTCAGAAACTGAGTGTATGGCTCCTAGGCAGAGCAATATCTGTGTTACACCTGTCATATCCAAAGACAAGTCCTGCAAATGATGGCAAGAGGGCTCGTAGACTTCGTTAAAGAAACCAGGACATCTACCTTATTCCCCAGAAAAGAGACAGAGCAATAGCATCTATGCCTGTTCATAAAAGACTGTATGGCCTCTATCTCAGTTGGTATACAACTAAAACTTAGGGCTTAAATTTATCAGTGGAGGTGTGTCTACTTAAACAAGTTTAGAAGTTAAGTGTAAAAGCAAAACAAAACAAAAAGCTACAAAGCCTCAGGAAAAGTGGATGAACATGATTTAAATTTTTATATTTATATGTTGTATTTTTTTTGACAGTATCACACAGAGAAAGACAGGAATTTCATTGGAGACTGTGGTTATTGTCTATTTTTTATACACAACGTCTAATGGGAGCAACAGATTTTTAGCTTATTGTGAGAAAATATCTCAATGTTCTATCATTTACAAGGTCTTGTTCTTTTTGGTGTGAGAAGACAGAAATCGATTTGGCAAAGGGTCCTAACCAGCAAATGCTTCTGGGAAGAAAATCCACTGACATTATCCCACTGAAATTCATATGACTGCATAGGAGATGCCGGCTGTTCCCGGGGCAGCTCTGCACCCATCTAAACACAGCCGTGCCAGGCCTGCACAACTACTGGGCAGTGCTCAGGAGCAAACTCAAGGGATCCCACCAGTGCCAGCCTAAACACGCACTATACTTTCTAAGACGCAGATGGGAATTTACTGGAGAGCTTAAAAGAGCTTTATTTCCCACACAACCCTCACCTTCCACTTCCCTGCTGTGTTTTCCCTTCTCTTCACGCAGTGCAGGCAAATCACGTATTTTGGACTGCTCTGATGTCCCACCCCTCATTCCTCCAAAGACAGAGAAGCCATAGCGTCATCCAGCAGTCTGAATGTATGTATTACACCCATTCACCCCCTCTCTTGTCAGCCCTGCACAGCACAGCCCCTATCATACAACTCAAAGTGAGGGTGCCGTCCCACTACGTGACCCAAGAGGATGGCATGACACAGCACCAGAGGTGCACAGCACAGGGCTCAGCCCCATTTCTACCATCACATTGCTATCGTGGCTTTGCGTACAGCAGCAGTAAGCTCAGCTTCACCAGGACAAGTTGGATCAGTTGTGCAAGAGCAATATAATTGCTCTATATATGTGCTCACAGGATTTCTAGACATCCAGAAACCATCATTACTAGTTGGCCAAAGCAGCAGGGGAGTGTGTTACCTCAAAGAAAAAAGTGGTAGGTTACTGCTAACCTGGTACCTGATTGCCAAGGTCATTAGGGTTGGCAGGGCTCATCCTCAGTCTGTCAACTAAGCCCTCCTCTGCCTTTTTTCTGAGTTAGAACTAAAACCAACAAATTTACCTTACCAGCTTCATCATTAGTTTTTGTCTATACTAGTGGAGGAATGCTCATTTCACTAGCTGAAACAAAGCTGAACAAAAATAACGGATGATAAAACGGAACAACTCCATGCTAGGATGAACAAAGAAACATAAGATTAAATGGCTTTTATAGCTTCTCATTTCTATGATCTTTTTCCCACTGAACGTAACACTGCCAGAAAACCTTCCAGAAATGGCATAATTAAATGAGTGGTGGGAAAAGAGGAAAATAAAATTTAAAAAAATAATTAAAACTACCATTTTCTAAAGAAATCTGAGTGTTTTAAGCAAAGGAAACAGCAAGAGGATAGTAAACATTCTTAAACATTCTCTGTCATTGTAGCAAAAAGGTTTTCAAAATGTGATTTTTTTTTTTCAGTCACGATTTTTCCACAAATTGGTACTGCAAGAAACAAGAGAAATAAAATCAGTGAAGCTGAATGTCATAGCTGAGACCCTTTTGCCCTCAATTCTTTATCTACCTCTTGTCACAGGATACAGGAATATGCAAGGGAGACTTCTTTGTTCAACTCCATAAACATATGCTTCATATTTGCCATGTTAGACAAAACCTTCTCAGTAAAATTCATCCCTGTCTCTCTACACAAGCCATTTTATCCTCTCATCAACACTGCCTGTCATATTTAACAGACCTGTGTCTGTCTCTCAATAACCTTCTGGTATCTTTTACTTTTCTGAGAGCTGATCAGCCTCTGCTGCCAGGGTCACATGTATGTGCACAACTTTAGACATCTCATTTTCATCTGCCTTAATCAGGGGTGTCTCCTCTGTTAAACGCAGAATTGCTTGTATTCTTCCTAAACAATTTCAAACACACAGTGAGAGTTTCTGTCATGCTGAGTGACAGGGAGAGCAAGGACGCAAGGAGAAAGAACATTTTAGTAATAAATAATAATTCTCAACTTACATTTGCAGTTCTTTTCATGGGGGCACACCAAAGGATCTAACAATGGGGATTAAGAATATTCATTAGGTCTGAAGAAACAGAAGTGCATCATGCCAAAGGGCTTATCTCACAAACATGAAGAAGGTACGTAGTGCCAACGTTGTAAGTAAAAACAAAGATTTGGACACCCAACAGAGAATTCTGGCCAATTCTGGCCTCGCTATCTCATTTTCCAGGTTTTTGGGTTATGCTTTATACTTTATGTCAGAAAATGTTGGTGTTCTAACTCTAACAAAGGTCTAAAATTTTAAGATTTACACAGATTTTAAAGTACAGAAACAGAGGACTTCCCATCTATTATTCACAAAGATCACTGACTCCAAGTTCTTTTTATGTACTTCATCCTGAGTTATTTTTATGTACTTCATGCATGTTCTTTTCTGTTTGAAGCTTGTATGATACACCATTAAAGATTCTTCTGTTTTATTAAGAACAATTTTTGCAGTTAATTGACATCATAATATATTACATAACCAATATGCAAAACACAAGACAGGCATTTAAATTATTTGCATAACTTGAATAAGATGGGAACTTTCTCATGTCAGCTGAATGGAGTCTTTTTTTACCTAATGTAATTTGAAACATATTTATGACTCATCGGTCTTTTAAAGTTAGACTGTGATTAGAGATTCTAAGCTGTAATCTTGCAACTAACTGTGAAGTTCTTAAATTTCATTGTAATTCTCTATTCTGTGCCTTCTCCTCTCTCTTCTGCCCTAGCAGTTCATATATAAATTAGATCATAGAGCAGCTCACAAATGAGAAAAATGCATTTGAAAAAATATTTTGCAAAATGGAATGAATAAATAATAATTTCTTCCCATTTTGTAGGAGTCCAAATAGATGTATTCTACTTGAACAACCATTTCACAATTTATGCAACTCAAAAATCCAAATCTTCATTCAGTGACTCAAACCTTTTTAATTTTAATATTTTTGAGATGATTTAGAAAAAAAAAGTAGAATATACACCTACATAAGAAAGCTGACAATTTTTGTCATTGAAAGATGCTTTTTCACAAAACTTTTGCTCAAGAAAGAAGCTGCTAGTTGACAGTCTCTGTATCCTTAGGGAAGAGGACTATTTGGATATGAGATTTTTTAAGGCCATATCCTTACGACATTTATGCATACCTGTGTATTCAAACTTCAAGTACAACAGAACACATGTACAGCTTCAATTGTTAGTAGAGCGTGTGGTTGTTTCCTTTAGACTAAAGAAGTGTTACATCTGGATGTAAAGAGAAGCAGCAGTGCCATTCTTGGTTCAGAGCTGATATAATGGGAACGTAGATGATGAGAGTTGGTACTAAGAATCAATAATAGACTGGCTTAGAAACTTGGAAAAGCAGAAAGAGAACTAGGAATTTAGATTTAATGTTATCAATCCAGCTTGCCTCCCCAGTGGGAATTCTACATTCATCTTTTCTTCCAACATTCAAATTTCATTAAATAAACTTGATGAAAGGGATCATTTCACACCATTAGTGGTATTTGCACTTCTGTACTGCCATTAATTTTGTCTTTCTGGATATGAGTTCCTTCTCTATAAAAAGGTTGTAAATCAGGGTTTCCTAAAGAGACTCATAACGAACATGACCTCAGGCTGGGGCTGCCCATCTATCCGCAGGGCAAACCCGGCCGCAGGCTGATTTGAATTCTGAAAACAGTGACTGTGGCAGTGGCAGCGGCAGCGCTACCCCAGCCTAAGGCTCTTCTCTCACATATCCCACAGATCTGGAAAAGATAGTCTGCCCACGACAGCTCCAACTTGTAAATGGTTTTGCTGAGTATTGCCACAATTAAAAAGCCCCTTTAGGAGAGACAGACAAATACTTTGTGAGCTACAAATACTCTCTGGCCCTCTAGGAACACCTGCTGCACTGCTTTCAAATCCAGAGAGTGCTGACATCTAGACATTCCCCATTTATGAAAACCCAAAGTGCGTTCTCATGAAGAAAACTGCAAAGCTTGTGAAAAGACTAGAAATGGAATAATAGAAATTAAGTTTCTGTGAAGAAGGCTAATTTTTATCCCTTGAGATAACAATGTAAATACTGTAACGGAGAAAAAAAAGTCTACAGGAACTGCCGGTAATGGTTAACAGAAGAAAAACTATCCATGGATATCTAGGGCTGGAGACTTAAGTCTGCTTAAGCTTTTTTGTGTAAATATCAACAGGGATACACATTGAGATGGCAAAATTTTCATAATGACAGAGAAAAGAAAGAAGGAACCACTTCTAGAGATTTGTTGAGGGATAAGAAATCAATGGGTGATAGCAATGTGATGTATATTGTATATATTCTGTTCCAAAAATAATCACATTGGATGCTGAAAGAGCAAGCAGAAGGGCAAACCTGTAAATACACTGGAACAGATGACCTCTTCCAGAAAGTTGCTCCTAGCTCTGTGCTAGTCAACATCCTTATTAGAGGTCTGTTGAGCCACACAAAGTCATACAGAAGTTTGAAGATAACACAGAAGACTGAAGGTAACTCAGAATCAGGGAACGTGGGATAAGCAATAAGGTAGGTCAGGTGTGCTGGGTGATTCAGGTGAAGTTCACCTGAACATCATGTACTTAATATGGCTAAACTGAAGACAATACAAATCTTGGAAAGGCGTATGTAGTTCATCTGCAAAGAATTATATTTTTAAAAGGAGTGACTCAGAAAGTGAGTCAAGGTTCATACCTGATAACCAAGTGAACAGATACTCCCAGGACAATATGCAGGCTGTTATGTGAATACAATCCCTACTCGACATCCGAACCAACTGGAAGCTGTATAGCCACATCAGAGACTTGGTAAAATTCAGTTATTACATCTTGTATCTTGGTAATCAACAGAGAGAACTACATGCAGGCTGTCATTTTCTACCACTTTCCAATTCATTAATGTCTCGCTCATGCTGGTATCAGGAGCACGACCACGCACATTCACATGCCCACAGCTTCTATGGGACACGGTGATTCTGTAACTCTGCAGCTGCTTCCAGGTCTGTAAACACTTATTGACTTTGTTTCTGCTAATGAGCTGAGACTTAACAGGTGACACAAAACACCTGAGGGGCAACCTGCACAGACAGCAATTAACTCTTGGTTCCTGCTTCTGTTATTTAATTAGCAACATCAATTTTGAACACCACACACACTGATCACAGAAAATACAGGCAATTACCGACAGTCATCAAATCCTATTTTCTAAATTACATGCCAAAGATAAATTATTTTAAAGTACAAAAATAATGTAATCAAAACATTTCTTTATGCTGTGTCTCTGCTGGATAAGCTTAACAGTTCCTCGCATTAAGTGACAATTTCTACTTCTGTCTAGGGTCAGTGAACAGATATAAAAATCTAATAAAAACCGTTCTCCTCTGCAGAAAACTCAGAATGTGTTTTCCAACAGAACAACATAAAGATGCAGAGTGTGCATAGGGAAACGAACTAGAAGTGAGTTAGGCCTTGGGAGCACCTTTTACTCTTTTTGCTACTCTACGCAGATGTACACAGAAGAAGGTAAGGTGTTCAATGCTTACTCAGGGTTTTAATGTCCCTGTTTTACTTTGAATCCTGTTTCACCTGCCTGCAACTAATGGGTACTTCACAGTCCCTGGTCCAGAGCTTTTAGGCATAGTCCATAAATGCATAACCCTGAATACTGAAGTGAATATCTGTGCCAGAAAAAGCTCTCCTTTCACTCCTGTGGTCATGTAACACGGAAAGCCTAGGAGCCAGGTCTGCGCCTACAGGACTATACCACCTTCTACATCATCAAAATGAGGAAAACTGAATTTCTCAGGTGAGCTCCTGGCCTTACACCTTACAGAGGCTCGACAGGGTAAATCAGCAAGCGTTCAGGTTACTGCTGAGCCTGACGTAAGCCAGGGCTGGGGGAGAAGTGCAGGTGCCTTTGGCAGCGGCAAAGGCTTGACTGGGACAACAGCTCTAGGCTTCTGCTGAACTGGAACGGCTATGGTTGTGAATGAAAGGGATCGTTAATCCTGATGAACCCAATACAATGAGAGTTGTGATTTGGGACCCACTGCTGTTCACACAAGCACCAAAGTCAACAGTACTTCACCCTCGTGAAGACAACGGCTCCAGAGCAGTTGCTGGAACTGGATGGGAGCTCCTGAAAAGCAATTGCTTAGCTTGGAGAAGAGAAGGCACAGGAGGGAGCTTGGCAATATGTATAAATATCTGATGGGAGGGAGAAAAGAAGATGGTGCCAGGGTCTTCGTGGTGCTGCCCAGTGACAGGACAGGGAGGCAACAGGCACAAACAGAAACACAGGAGGTTTTGTTTACATATAAGGAACCACTTTTTTACTGTCAGAGTGGTCAAACATTGGCACAGGTTGCCCAGAGAGGCTGTGGAGTCTCCGTCCTAGGAGATATTCAAAACCCAAATGGAGAAGGTCCTGAGCAACCTGCAGGTCTGAGGCGCCCTGCTTTGGGCAGGGGTTTGGACTACACAGTCCCCACAGGCCCCTTCCAGTCTCAACCATTCTATGATAAGAAATCAAACATGACATTAAAAATTAGCCAGAATCAGTGGTTTTGCAGACTTACAGCAACTTCTAGAACAAAAATTTGGAAGTAATTTTATAAGGGGAAATGACACGGACATTTTCCAAAGTGAAAAAGTAAAATCAGTAAAGTAAGAAAGTTTAAAAAAAGTGTCTTTCTTTCAATAAGAAACTCCCCGCTCACTGATTAACTGCTTCATCCAGATCACTTTCCCAAAGCTACAGGCTTGATGACAATAAAATAATGAGAAACTTACTTTTGTATCTAATATGAAACAGCTGTGTTTATGAATAAACACAGGGCACAGACCTGCCAAGAACAAGAGTGGCATTTTGCAATCATTTTCCAGAGCAGCTGTTATGATCGTTCAAGGAATACGAGTGCTCCTATTAACTTCCACAAAATTATTCACATATTCAGCATTATTATTCAGCATTTTGCTGCCTTGCTGCTTATTAGCCTTTGTATTTTATAGAACACTTATAATAGGATCAGGGACAGTGCACGGTATACAAAAACGGCCCCCATCACTAGTCACAAATCTGTTACGCATGTAACACTTTAAGGAGGAAGGCACCTCCTTCATATCACTTCACAGCATGAAATTTTCTGAAATATGTATTCTATTTCATGCTTAGTTGTGCATAAATTGGCATAAAATCTTAAAATAGCTCTCATGAAATAAAATTAAAACATTACTTATACTGTGCCAGCTCTTACATTTTACAACCACAGAAGAACACAGCTCTACTGGTTTTGACCAAATGTCCAGCTCTCCCAATACTGTGTCTCGTGCACAGCCATAAGTAGACATGGAGGGAAGAGTAAGTACAGCGCAAGCATACGAAATCTCTCCCCTGCTACTAATCCTGTGTCAAATCACTTTTGGCTCGGGGGATTTTCTGAGCCTGCTGTAGTTTGCCATAATAATAACCTTCAACAGATCTCTCTTCAAAATTGTGAACCCGAGTCAACTTCTTGCACCCACAGCAACACTGGGCAAGGTCTACTGCTCACTGTCTGGAGAACCACCTGCATCATCTAATCTGAACCTAGCTCTTTTGGAGATGGATGAAGCCATCATGGAAGAGGAGGCAGCATCACAGTGCAGCCATTCCCATGATGTGAGCTGGGGCAGTGAGAGCACAGGTTAGGCTACAGAGCTGCTCTGGGCTGTGCTAGCACTACAAAATTCTGATTCCCCCCCCGAAACCTCAGAACACGCTCTGACATTATATGCTCCACATGCTCCATTGTGCTTCAATTACATTTTCTTCATCTGGTTTCAAAAAAAACCACTTTTACAATTAACTAGTATTGCAATATTTCATATTTTCTTTTCTATGTGCTTTCTTTTAGGATTACTTCTCAACAATAAAAGCATTTTGTCAATAAATTCATTATTGTCATAAGCAGTTGCAAAATTCTGTCATTTATTTCAAAAGAGAAATTTTGTCCTGTGTAAGAGATTCTAAACAGCTTGAAGAAAGTCACGTAAAACTCTCTTTCTCTTTAGAAAGCGGTGATAATTAAATAAATTATGTAAGCGTGAGGTTGCAGTTACTGAACTCAATGGCAGTGCCCCCAATAGCTTCTGTAATACAGGTTTCAACCCTAGATTTTGCTTCATTCATTAGAAGCATAGCAGGACAGCATATGGAAGCTGCAGGAAGGCTATCTCCTTAGGTATTGCTATTAAAACCCCCTTTTTTCCCTTAGAATTTGCTAGAGATCAAAGCCCTCTGCAGCAGCTGTCAGACTGGGATAAGCTTCTGAGCCAAAATATGATTTGAGGTTTCCCCAGTTTCCTGCCTTCTCACCTGCCCAGTGTTTCTGATGCAGGGCCATAAAGGTGCCACGCAGGTACACGGTTTCAGAGAGGTTTTCTGCTGGATCATTTCTGACCACAGTCCTTTCCCTCTATAGTTCATGGAATATGAGATTGAACCTAGACCCAGCATGCCACAGACAATTCTTTAAGCTGGTGCTTGTTCTAATTCAATCATTACACTAGGATTAACTCTACTCTGTACTCTGTTTCAGCAGAATTACTATCATTGCAAGGCAGGACACTAACAGATTATTATTTTTTTTTGCCTTCTGGAAAGGACACATTTAGGCATGCAGATCTTTTAGACAAAGGATGAAGACTCACATAGAGTATGGTTTGAAGACAAGAACTCTCTACATAACAGCATACGATAACAGCTATCCCCTTTTTTTGGTAGCTACAGCTTACTCTTCCTCGCCCCCTCACCAGCTGTTACTCTTCTGTATGTGAAATGCATCCAAATCATTTCACATATACAAAAAAAAAAGTTAATCAAGTTAAGAATAGAGCAATTCAAACATATGACAACATGATATCCAGAAAAACAGTCACTTTAGTCATTCAACTGACAAGTCAAACACCACACTGTTAGAATTTGATTAGCAGCCATTGTAGAGATTGAGAAATGGCACAATGGAGTGGAAAATCTCAGCTAGGAGATGACAACAGAGCCATAGTTTGCGATGCTGCCCATCCTTCCCCTCCACGTCCTTCACAGTCTCTAATGGCATAAGAAAGAGACATCTTTCAAAAGTACATTTCTGTATATTTAGAAGAATTTGAATATTACCCATGCACTGACTTGGAATGCATGAAGTCCTTAGTAAAGGATACAAACTTTTCATGTACGTCCACATTTCACATAACTGCAAACTATTTCAGAGAGATAAAGACAACAACCCTGTGTCCACAATGACACGGTGTCTTTGCAGTATCAGGGTGTCCTGGTTTTGACTAAAACAGGACCATTTTGCCTTCCAGTAGATTTTCCTTCAGGTAAGTTTCTTCTAAGTAACTGCACTCTCTGAAGGTGACTACATGTTTTTCAGTGTCTGCTTTTAGAACTGATAAGGTTTGATGCTTATAGTTGTTACTAAAGTAACAGTAGGATTGGTATGCAGAAACGCCCGTGTTTGTAATTATCCCCGTGAGAACCAAGGTCACTCTTGGCTCTCTTATGGTCCACAACTGAAAAGGTGTGAAAGTATTGCACCTGTGGGGAAGTGCAGATGGGACAGGTGACCAAAAACTGACCAAGGAGGTATTCCATCCCATACACCTCATACTCAGTATAAAGCTAAGGGATCACAGGGCTCAGCACTTCTTCCTTCATGGCCAGCATCACTGTGGGACTCTGCTCGTTCTCCTGCCTCCGATCCCAGTCCGTGTATTCCCGAATCCGGTTCCCGTCTGCTGCTGAGTCCAGTCTGGGACATCTGGGTGTTCGCCCTGCTGTATCAGCGATGCGACCCACCATGGCTTGCAATTCCCTGATCATCATTGGGAACTGCAATATTGGGTTTGTATATTTTTATTTCT
>NW_009593843.1:0-5821 GCF_000690535.1 Cariama cristata
ATATAAATTTTCTAAGGAAAAAGCTATTCTGAAATTAAAAATGTTTCACTGTTATAATTTTTTTTAAATAAAATTTCATCAAATTCCTCACCATTTTGAAAGGAAAAAGGAAAAAAAAAAGTTATTTGGGCCATCCCATGGTTTGGTTAAAACCATGCTTTTCTGCAGAAAATTCTTTTGACAAAAGTTCTCCTTCATCCAGTTTGATTTTCTTTGTTGTCTGCCAAGTCCACAGTGGAGGTTTTTTTATTTTTATTTTAGTTTTATTTTCTCTCTCTCTCTGATTTTTCCCACACACCTCCCCTTAAAGAAGCTCCTATTTTTTTTGCTCACTGGTGAGACTGCGTGCATGACTCAGCCACCTCAAAGACCATCCACTTTCCTGGGCCAACCTGTCCTTTCTGGATCACATTGTTCTTTCCTTCCCTAAGATGCCCTAGGGTGAATTATGCATCTTCCTGGTCCAGTCCAATTCTAGAACCCAGCTGCTGGAGCGGTATGAATGTGGCAGCTATAAATCCGGGCTTTCCGAGTAGATTCGTATGTGCGAAGTTTCTAGATGTTTAGCAACTTCTCTCACCCATATACAATCCATGCACTCAAGTCAGACACGTGGGGAGTGACTGTGCTATGTCTGAGGGGTACCGGACGTCTGTGTATTTGCAATACAGCATATGCACACAGAGGAAAGGAACATTAATACTAAAAATCTGACCCAACTCAACACACATCCCTCCTTTTCCTTTGAAACTATTTACAACACTAGCTCTTAACCTACTTGGTTTACTATTGAAGGTCCCTCACAATTGTCAGTTTCATCTGAGACTTTTTACTTAATGACCCTACAGAGAGACTTTAATACTTTGTTCTCATCTGCAAGAAGTTTTCTTCTGAAAACACAGAATTTCAACTCTTAAGTTCTTTACAGCAGAGACAATATTTCATTAATAGCCTCTTCAATGGGGTACCCATCCCCGTTCACATGTGCAGAAGCCATCACAAAGTAACCAATATTCAAGATTATTTCTACACAGGCTCTTTAAACACACCAAATTCCACCACAGATTAAATACATAAATTCTTTTTTGTTTCCCTCCCATTAATGATTTTGAGAGGTTTCTCTTATAACTTTTACATTAACTTTCTTCTTCAGGTCTTGGCCACTTGTTGAATTGGTTAAAATAATAACTTCCTTGTTATATGACTCGTATACCATACAGCTTGAACTTTTAAGTTAATTCCTGGTGGTTAAGACTTCCTCTTCATCTCACATGGCGCTTTCCCAGTTGCCTAAACTACTTTTCAAGCAGTATGTACATAATAAGGAATAAAGGAGTAGATGATTGGACAACTGAAGCACAGCACAAGAAATAATTTGCTGAGTTTTGTTTATACTGGATGTTGAGAATCCATTGTAAAAATTAAAGGGAGAAGGTTTAACCTCTGAGCCTGCTGGGCAAATGCACATCCACACTTCCTGCTCTGTTCACTAACCAAACACAAACTGGTTATTCATTTGCATTTTTATTTCTTCTAAATATGTTTATGTTTAGGACAGAAGAATCTAAACGGGTATAAGATAAAAAAAAATGCATGAACGGCATAAATCTGTCCAGAAGGGCTCCCTAGAAGTACACATGGATAATACAATAACACAGTCTAAAAACCAGGACCTCAGTTTGCAGGTGTCCAACACAAACAGGCGTTAATTACCATTAAGCAGACTTTTACACTGATCAAATGAGAAAAACGCTCTGCAGTTCCCAATGCTTATATAAGGGCAACCTGTAAAAGACACCTCTTTTAAAAGAAAGCCTGAGAGGGTTTTACCCTTCCATCTCAGTTCTGAAAAGAGGAAGACTATCTTTTGGTTATCCTCTTTTATGATATCAGAAAGATCAACTTCCATCTTCTCCATTTTTGATGGGTACCTCAGAGGTACCTGATGGGTGACAAACTTTGCCATATTTTCCAAAACAGTGGGTAGCCAGTGGCAGTAAATAAGGGTTAACTGCATATGAAAACCAGTGCAGTTCAGAGGACTGAAAATCCCCATCATTTCTCAAAGCTCCTTTTTTTCCTCTATTATCTTCCACTGATGTTTGCAAGATTCCAGGTGCTTCCAAACTAAGTGAGAATTGACTGTGTATACAATAAAACAAACAAAAACACAACCAAAAAAACCCTACACTAAAAAAAAAAATAAATAATAATAAAAAAAAAAATCTGTGCTTCACCAGTGCTGGCACTGCAGAGCTTCTCTGCTCGGGCCCAGCTGAGCCATACCTGAACCCACTCTCAACAATTACTATCAACACATCCCCCATAGCATCTGACAAAGCATCTTCACTACAGCCTTGCTGTGACCAGAGACATTACCACCAGCGTATTTCCCCGCTATAGAGAGATATCTATTATTCCACAGCAAGTATTTAGGGACAAATTCTCACTGGGCAAAGATCCACATAGGTATCTATAAACTACATAAAGCAAGAAGGAACAACGACCCATACAAACCTGCACATGCACCAAAGAAGCAACATCAAGGCAACGAGTCCACATGTTGAAAACTGAGCAACTACCTTTTTTGCACTTAGCATCACACAGAAAACATGGTTGCTCCTGTAGCTCCAAGAAAGGAAGTACCAAAAGATCATTCTCAGGTATCATAACAATTTTCACATAGCAGCTTCTGTGAAAAGGGGTTCCAGTTATTCAATCATATGATTGCAAGCTATCCTGCAATGAATCAATTATGTGATTTCCAAAAATTGAAACAAGAGGCACAATTCAGGACCAAGACAGACTGTAATTTACCTCCCCAATCCAGTAGCTGGAGGCTTCAAAGAGAAACTACAGCTGAGAAGAAAGAAAAACACAGTGGAACAAATTATCTACCTAAATGATGTAAAGGGACTGGAATCTGGCCATAACTGCTGGATTTAGATTTCTTACAATATACAGGAAAGTGTAAAATCTGGTGTGACATGTTTGGTAAACTAAAGGCACAGGACTCCCTTCCCACCCTCAAAATACAGATGTCTTTACAGAGATTGTATGAGTCAGAGTGGGCAAAGGAAGAGAGTCAGAGGTCTGCTATTCCAACTCTACATGTCTGTAATTTATTTAAGACCATAACCAATTTAGGAAAGCCACAGATAGCTACACTGGGCCATCAGGCCACCCCTGAATTTTAAGATATTCCCCTTATCTGTTGTAATCTGGTTTAAGTCCGATATTCTGTATTTAAATAAAATGCTTCTTTTAGAATGACATTCTCTTGACCAAGATGAGAAACTATTATTTCACTTAGAAATGTTTTAATTTTCTTTTCTTAAGGCTAAATGGCCTGTTACTTGATGCTTTACCTCTAAGGTGAACTTAACTGGCTTAATTTCCAATGTTCGGTTCTTCCTATGTCTTTCTTCACTAGATTAGAAACATATTATTTCATACCTTGCCTCGGAGGCACTTATACATGGTAACCAGGTCACCTCTCTTTTTGAAAAATTTAAACAGACTGAACCCTTTAGTTTACACAGTAAGAAACATTCTTCACAAATACAGTAATATGTGTTAGTTTTTTGCTCTTCTCCAAAAAAGAAAAACAAAACAAAACAAAACACTCTTTTGTCTTTGCGCTCTTCTCTCCATACTGTGACACAATGAAGACCCCTTCCTTGCAGGCAAAGAAGTTCACATAAAAAGCAGCCACAATTTTAACATGGGTTCAGCTGGGGGGGGAGGAAACATTTCAGCTGCTATTTTGCACATCACTAGTGCTACCCTCCAGTACAACTGAAGCGACTATCACATTGTGCTAATTCTTCAATTTAAATTTTCAGTCATAGTTTTGAAAAATGGACCCAAAATAATGACAATTGATGAGCAGTTTTTAGCACAGGTCAAAAGAGCAAGAAGTGTACACAGTGCTTTGTGCAAATCCTCTGCAAGTCACCATCATCCCACCTTCCTATCAGTTCCTTCTCATGCAGGTTTCCATATTTCCAGTACAAAGTCATAACTTCTATCTCATGTTTCTCTCCTTTCACCTTTCCCAACAATTCCCTTGCCCTTTCTTGAAGGCTATTTGCCTACGTGTCAGTCGCATTCCACTGAAAAATCTGTGTTCAAATATGAAGAAAGGGAAGATGAGTTAATCAATTATGATAATAATCGGGTAAAGGAAGAATCAAAGCATTGCTTGTTTGTAAATTTAGAAAAAAACAATTTTACAAGGCAGTGGTCAGAGCCAAGGAGCTGTTCCTCTTTACGGGATGCATACAAGCACTGAATGGCTCTTTCCTGTGCCTTCATTTTACTAAACTTGTCACACCAGATTTTACACTTCCTTCTAAATTACAAGTAAAAAGAACCCTTTGTTTGTCATTTTTCCACTTTGATGTATATGGATCATAACCAAACAGCGCAGCCAAGTTCCTGTCTCCTGCTCACAGCAATCTCAGCTCCTGGAGGTGTGGAAATGCCCCAACAGGTAGCTCAGGGCACCTGGATTTCCCAAGTCTACTGGGTATCACACCCTGTCCAGCTCTGGGCTGCTCATCTCCTTTCCCACTGCCGTTGTTAAATCACTCACCACTGCTTGGGGCAAGTGAAGAGTTCAGCAACAAATGTGGTTCACTCACAGACCTCAGCTGTATCTCTGCAAACAGAAGACACCTGTTATTGCCTACCTTCTCCTCTCTATCCTGTATTTCAGAGAGAGGGTGCTATACAAAATCACATGCTTTTTCTTTTCCACAAACCACCTGTTACCTGTCAGCACTGTCTGTAACATACAGAGCCTTTATTTGTATTACTTCACCCCTTCGGCACGCATCTTCCTCTTCACGAGCACTTTATATTGTCACTGGTAATTGTGTGTTCGCGATGGCAGCGCGAGGAACATTGGTCACCAGCAGCATATTCCTTTTCCTACCTCAAGGCATGGAAAGCTGGTGGGTGGTTTAAACAGCCAGGGAAGGAAATAATGCTGTGAGCATTGCTTGGTCTAAATTCCTGTCCTGAAGGCTAGTTCTATTATTCACAGAGCAGCAGCAAATAAATCAGAAAAACTGAGCAATAACTTCCCTCCTTAATCAGACAAATAGAAAGATTCGTTTTTCCCTTTAGTATAATTAGCGTGGCCAATTTTATGACCAAAGGGGGACAGGAATGGACTGAATATCCTAAACAGTAACAGAATGTAAACAAACCGAGCATCACAGCGAACTGGGTGCAATGAGAGAGAAGGACCGCAAGAGCGGGGACAGAAAAACAAGACAGCTTTAACAGTAAGGTCATTGATGCAGACCCAAGACCTGCACAAGGCTTTTAGCTATAAAGACGCAGAGCACAAAAGTTATCTATGTACTGCAGAGTACAGCTGCCCGAGGAGCCTTTCCCAAGATGGTGCTTGCTCATGCGAACAGCTCTCATGTATACGTATCACACACTTTCACGCACATACATGTAATTTCTAGATGCAGAGTGGCCCAGAGCAGCGGGTGACCTACCTAGGCAAGCCTGTGGCAAAGCAGGCCGTGGTCGGGCACTCCCAGCCCCTCTGCCAGCTGCTTGTCCCAGCACGGCCCTTCCTGCGCCCAGCTTGGTGGGGGCACCCCAGCAGGCAGAGCCCACATAGGCCCCAGCACGTCCCTCTGCTCTGCTCACACAGATGTCTGGCTCCGAGTCACTGCCTCGCTGCTCCCCACGGCCATGCAGGTCCCCTGGGTACAGGGAAGCCACCAAGCTCCCAGGTCCCAGAGCTGTGACTGCCCTGGGGGTGGCTTTAGAAAGGGTGGCCCTAAGCTGCAGGGAA
>NW_009593843.1:5852-16691 GCF_000690535.1 Cariama cristata
ACCTACACTGCATTGGGTTTCGAGGGACTCTGGCAGTCCTTGGACCCAGGATGGGACTAGTGACGCCGCAGAGAAGGGGGCTGCATGCACAGGGTGGGAGGATCAGACAACAGGTGATATCAGGACCAAGAGGTCTCATCCCCTCCTGCATCATGCCACAGCTGAGCACGGTCACCTTGTGACAAGAACGGCTGCAAAACACAAGGCAAGGCACTGCCTCTTTATCCATCCCTGCTTCAAGGGGTCATTTGGCAGCACTGCATTTTTCAGTAATACTGCGGAAATCTTCTTGCTGATCTCTTTCAACTCAAATCTCTACACTCTGCAAGCAAAGCACTTTGTAAACCACATTAGATTAGGCAGGGACTATGGTAGAAATCTTTTTCCTTCCCCCTTTCTCTCTCTCATTAGATGTGCTCTGATGGTTTTCATTATTTGCATTGTGGTAAAGTTTTGGTGATCTTTTGGACAGGCACACACTATGCAAGTCCTCACAAATGTAAAAGTATAAAACCAATTTACTGAAAACTACTGTATAATTACTAAATTCAAGAATATTTAAATAAATGATTTTACTGTGACTTCTCCCCTCAGGGAGCCACAGGAATATTCCTCAAATAACTTTCATTTGTCATTGAAAATATGTTGTCCAAATAATTTTTCCAAAGTATTTCTCATAGTTTTTTGTTTCAGAATAGTGGCAACTTTAACACGCTAATAAATCTTAATGGAAGACAGTGTTTCCAACATAATTGTAATAGCTGTAGGCTAGATTACAGGTGTCCTTTTAGACACTTTAACTTGTTGTATTTACATCTTGCTGCATCAATTGTATGGCTATTGTAAACTTTATATTACGCAAGGTGTGTAATTACACAGCATTTCAAACTCCCATCACAAGTGCACACCTGGCCTGCTTTTAAAAAGCACATTCCTTCTCAAAATGACTACGTAATTAGAAAATTCCACTTCTCGGACACAGCAATGTGCTTAGCACACATATATTTTACTGTGAAATGCGTTACCATTTCGCTTACAGGGTCACCAGACATGCTGTGAGCTGTTCATTGTTTTTAATCTTAACATGACCTTTATACTAAATACAAAAACAACCTTGAGATTGAAAAGCATGGCATGATGTCATGAGCACAGAGAATGATTTCAATGAATCCAGTGCTGTTTGATCAGGGACCAGTCCTCCCAAGGTGCCGAGTCCTCATTTCCTGCAGGTCCCAAACTGTAGTTTGTAGTGCCTGAAAACTAGTTGTTTCAATTAAAATCGGAAAATTAGGCATTTAAAATCTGCAGCCACTTGGAGAACACTCACTTTGAGAGTTTCCAGCTTAAGATGCTTTATCACACTTGGGCGTCTTATACAGAAAAAGCTCCAAAACTTTGTTTTCATGCATTCACATGCACAAAAACACCCACTGACTGCCAAAAGTGCAGACCAGTATAAACATAGTAATAATTTTAGCACTAATTTACTCTACCAGGGTTGACTATAGATCTGTGCGAGCAGGATTTCTGCAGTGCCCCCTCCCACCTTGAGCAAACAGGGATATATAATGGTAAATATGTTAATAAACATTTCCTGCAAACAACAGGGAACACACTCCAGGTTCCTTCTTTGCTAGGAGAGAGAGGACTAGGAAACACAGGAAAATTTGCAGGAAGGTTTCAGGATCAGGAATTGTTAGAAGTGGCAGTTCTTTTCACACATATTGTTAAGGACAGAAGTGAGATAACTGTAAATCATTACAGAAGAAAAAGAGAGCACCAGATCCCAAGCCCACAGAAATCCTTTGAAAAAAACCAAATGCGCAGATGCTTTCCCACACTCCTTTCATCAGAATTTTAGATTCATCCTATGTGATCTGTAAAATAGTACTTATCAGATTAAACCCCAATTTCTCAGCTAAGCAATAGAACCCCATGAATTCAGATGAATAAAGGGGCCAGATTTATACTCAGATATTTTAATTCTTAAACAGTTAACATAACAGTCAAAGAGATACTTGGTTACTTACACAAAGGGAAGGCTATAATTGTAACATCTTTGCTCTAAGGTGAATTATTAAGTAGATTCCACTGACAAAAGGATAAGAAGACTGTGCCTCGGGACATTTAGTCAGTAGAACTAAGCAACAGGTTACAGGGAAGCAAACAAGGCTATATTTAAACACAAACCTATTGACTATATTATTTCCAATGCAGAAAAAAAAAAAATTGATTCCTAAAAATGCTCATATACTTCTGAGTAATGCTTGGGCAATTTAACAGAAGGAGAACAGGAGGAGGCAGAATGAAAGGATTCAAGGCCACAGACATTATTGTTGCAACTTTTTATGTAGGATATCCTTTTACTCATCTATCCTCTTTTTCTACTTGACTCTCAATTTCTTCACAACAAACAACAGTGCTAAAAGTCAGAAAAAAAATTATCCTATTCTTTATTTAATGAAGCCCTTCAATAAAGCTGAACCATATTCATGAATACCTTTTGCAGATTTAGCCCCTTGTGTTTGAAAGGGGCCACACTACATATTTGCATTCAAAACTATTTTTCTTCCCTCTAACAGAGAATTTAAGTTTTCATAAATACAATTGTAAAGTTCTGTTGCAAGAAACATACAGAACTCCTGTATAGTTGCTGAGTGATCCAACTAGAAGCCAGAACTTAAAGGAACTGCCCAGGTCTGTAGCATTTAGCTAAAGTTGGAAATCATCTTTTGTTGGGGGCTTTTAGCGCATGCTCCATTCTGTTGGTGCAGACAGATTGGCAATGAGAGCACAAGTGACCCTGCCCTTCCCCAAAAGAAGTCTTAACATATTCTTAGCATTTATCCCCAGACTAAGGTTGGAATCAACCCTTCTCCTCCCAACAGGAAAGGCAAGATTCCCTCCTGTACTTCCTCACTCTTCTGTCTGCAGGCTTGGGTCACCGTGTGACAGCATCATGGGGAGTCCATTTGAGGTTACAATGATGAACAGTGATACAGCACCGTGATGCAAAAACCACTACCAAAAATCAGCCCCAGGTTGTCTGATGTCTTGGCAAATCCAGCCAACAGCAAGGCGGGTTTCCAACTGCTAAAACCTATGCAGAGCCGCTGGAAATAGTGCACACTGAGCACTCACTCTGGAAAACCAGGCATTCTGCACTCAAAAAGAATTTAAAGCCAATATGACATCCGTCTTGTCTTGTCTTTCTCTCATCTGGAAGAGGGGGCAGGAGGTGGCTTTTTGGATCAGTCAGTAAACAGTTCTAATGAGGTCTGGATGGCAGATCAGGTCAGCACACACACACAAACACCCCAGAAAAGGATTAGTAAATAAAGTCAGAAGATCTAGACAGCATAGGATCCTCAGGACATAAAAGGCAGCAAGTCAAGAGGAGGACTGGATTGGCTGGCCCAACTAGTTTTCCATCCAGCAGGACTATCATCTTAAAAGAATGAATTTTAAGCTTTTCTTTTCTGTCTCCTATTAATTTGTTTGACATGACCTTATCAGGACTCTGCTAGTTATGTTCTGCTTTCCTTATGTAGTTGTTTTCAACAAAGTGAAACTGCGTATAGTTGTCTCCTTCTGTTATGCATTCACTTCTGCAGTGCTGAAACATTAAAACAATTTGAAAGATATGACAACGAAGTTCCTCAGTACAGTGAGCATGTGGATTGATATGTTTTGATTTTTTTCTTTAGAGAACAAGACTTGTCAGTGCTCAACTAGAAAAGCTGCCAAATACATCATCATCTCTCATTCACTATGACCCAGGTGCTGTCAGCCCAAACTGACTGTTTTCAGTAAAAAGAAAAAAATCGTGTTGGGTGAGTTCAAAACGTATCCCAAGAGGTGCCAATTAGGAAGCATTTTAAGTGCAAATTCTAATGTTAATTTTCTGAGTTCATTTGCTCTGTGTCCATTACTAAATCTCCAGTTTAAAATGCACTTTACAGCCTCATTTTGTACTACACAATCTGTTTCTTTCCTGTTCAACATATTCTTATAGTTGCACGTAGGACTAACAAATGCATTTAAATATTTGATTCACTGCCATTAGCAAGAGAGGGAGAAGAAAAACTTAATGACGGATGATATGATACGCTGTGCACAGAATGCCTTCATGCTATTCACAGCACATTATTATCAACATATCTCTTCCCATCACACGCATTTTTTAGGGAACTAAAACAAACAATGCCACTGAACTCAGAAAAGATTTGCTAGTAAGAGGGATTAAAGTCTATGGATCATATAGACGCTGTTGAGTGATCAGTTTTGTGCAAATCTTATCTGTTTATTTTGGTCTTGTTTTTTCTGCAGTAAACATCTTTACACTGAAATGTGGGGGTTTACCACCTTAAAAGGAGCAGCCAAATGTATAAAGCAACTAAAATCTGCTTTTATATATGTTTTCATCTCAAAACCAGTTAGCTAGATCTCTAATTCAACCATTGCAATCATCAAGGTGGCAACTCAATGCATTTAATCCTGGGAGAAATCCAAATGGATGGGTTGAAGTTTTTTTTTTTTAAATCCAGCTGTATTTTAAAATATACTAGTAGCAACACAAGGCAAGGGTTAGTTGAGAGGATGTTAATATCCCTTTATCTGCTAGAAATAAAAGTCTTTCCAAGTGTAGTCCTTATCTTTTGAACATTTTGAATGCTTTTGTGCAATTTCCACGCAGTGTTGCCACCTGACAGAGGAAGAACACAATGAAGCAATAGGCTGTACTCAAAGGGCCCAACGCCACTGCTACCACGAAGCAGTAGCATCTTGAAAGCAGTGTTGATAGTAGGAGTAAGCATATAGCTTATCAGCAAGAACATTATCTGACCTAAAGATGCTACCCCTTCTACGTTGGTTTTGAAGCCAGTTTCAAAAGCCTTAATCAATTGACTTGGGCTTCAATGCATTTTCTGTTGTATGGCTTACTTTGGCCAAAATACTATGAGAAAAAGCTAGGTCTCGATAACCTGAGTTTTTCTGATTTCTGGTGGATATCTAAGTCCAGTCAGGCACCTCCAAAGGAGATTTATATTTGATGACAATGGGATTATTCACATGCTTAAAAATAAGTACATGCATAAATGACTGCAGCTTTGAAATTTGTTGATACTGAAAATACTATGGTTGATTGCTTGCACAGGGATCCAGGGGATCCCTGCCCTCTACTCTTCAGTAATATAGAAACCCAGGCAGGGAACACCTCCCTTAAAAATTCAGCTTGGAAAAATCATACTTCATGTAAAGGAACCTCCCCTTCTCCACTGCCATTTTATTGTACAATTTTCACCACGTCCATAATTTTTAAAGTTTATCAAACAGTATGTTTTACTCACTTTGAGAGGCCACACAGGGTTACAGGGATGGTGCAGTTCTTTGTCTCCAATGGCTTTCCCTGATTTTTTTAGATTAAAAGATGCCTAACCTGGCGACCGAACTTGTTGAGGAAATGCCATGCTGAGTCCCTGGGAATTCGAGCTGGCAGCGCCCGCTTGCTGCTGGGGTGCAACGTCGCCCACGGCAGCTGCGCCACCCCTGAGCCAGAACAGCCCTGGGAAACAGATGAGCAACGACCAGGGCTCAGACAGAGAAGGAAACTAGCCAAAAGAATGAGAAATCTCTACATAACAAAATTAAAGTATACAATTACTGCCATGCTATAGGTTGGACCAAACTTGAATTGCTTAATGCCCTGTTAAGCCAACTAACGTCTTTGGATATCTCTGCTTGCATATACCGTGCATAGCACAATAGGAGCTAATATGCTCAAATGACAGGTAAATGAATTCATTTTCCAGCATTTGTGTGCATCCTGCATGAGCAGAATTTCCCAGCCAATATAAGACCATTTGGTCAAACAACATTTGCAATTTGCTTCTATATTTAGGACACTTGCCTGCAAAAGCCCACATATATTTAACAAGGTCAGTGAATAAATTTGGGTGAGTGGTATGCAATTTCTGCTACGTTAAGCTACAAACATGTGAATGAAAGTAGCTTATTTCTCTTATGTCTTAAAATGTAAAAACACGTAATACTGAGAAATACCTTGTGAACCTAATTCCCACTGCAGTGTTTCGTCAGCTGCTTATTAGCAAATAGTGTCTTTCTCCAACTTTTGGAAGAGGATACAGCAATTGGAATTTGATCGAGATTTTGAATTTATAAAAGCTAAAAAGATCTGGAAGTTTCTTCCAATAGAAATATATATATTTTTTAAATCAGTTTCCACTTTTTTTTTTTTGTAAAGAAAAACAACATCCCATAAAGAAAAAGCAAAGATAATCAACCAACCAAAGAAGTGGCAAAGCATTATAAAGATAATTGTTTTGGTCTAAACCTACATCTTGATTCTGATTGAAGACTGAAGTCTTATAGCATGCAAGGTCCTAAGTAGCAGTTCAATTCTAATAGCCTAAACATCCCTAATTTTAAATTTCCTTGACTAAACTATTGATTGGTACATACTGTTTCTGTGGCAATCAGCATCCACTTTACATAACCATAAGCATATTTACATTTTTCTTTTAGAGGTATAAGGGACGGTACAAAATGCAATGCAAGAGAGAATCAAAGATATATTATAAGGAAATACTACTTTTTGAGTCCTTTGAAACTCAACTGAGTTTAAAATGCCTTTTTTTTTTTTTTTTTAAAGCACTTTCCTTTCTAAATGTTAAAACCAAGGTTCAGGAAGGGTCAAATCTTTTTGTTTTTTTAAAGGCAGTAACTACTGACAGGAGCTCTAGTATTCAGGAGTCCTATTCAAAAGGTCTCCAGACACGGTACCCATTCTGCCTTGTCACTGATGGAGGCTCAGAGCACGCCACAAAATTCCAGAACTGAAACTTCATTGCTAAAAGACAGCTTTCTTCAGCACAACTCAGTGACGTCAGTTTAGAAAGAAAATGTGTGTTGAAAACTTAATTCAGTGCAACCCCCTGCTGAGGGGTGGTGAGTAACGCGTTGGTACGTAGAACATGTAACGTTCCCAAGCACCGAGCAATGGAAAAGTGTCCTGAATTCAAAGTGCTCTATCTCGGCACTCTATCTCCATATGAGCTCTAGCCTGCAGAAACGGAATTCACTGTTCCATGGACAGGTTCCAGAAGCTGTTTCCGTATGCGGTGCATGCCAAAACTGGGCCTAGTCGGCTGTTATTAAAATGTTGCTGTCAAGCTATTAAATGCTTGAAGAGTCGAGAATTAAAGGAAGCTTTATGCATGTACTCCCCACGGTGTTTCTAACCATGCCATTGATGTCTGGAGATACAGTTCCCTTCAAAATTTAGTTACAGTTTGTGTTTATAAATCATCTCTTTTAAAGACTGCCACCAAAAAACCAAACCTCATTCCTCACTCTAATCTGCAGTTTGAACGGGAATAAGATTTTGTTCAAAGATTGCAAAGCCTTCTTCAAAGGCACTGCTAAAAGCAGGTGCTTTATGGGACTAGTCCTCCCAGAAACTGGGTGTTTTAAAAGCATCCATTCCTCCCCGTTGGACCAGTTTTCACTCAGGAGTGAGACCAGGAGCCTGCAAGAAACTCTTCCTTCACGTGCATTGCCCCCACTTCTGCATCACTCCCTTAAATTCCCAGGATATGTTTGCACAATTTACAATAATTCAGCTATCTAGCAGTATCTAAGCTACTGAAATGAATAACTGAAAGCACAGAACTTACTATATCTAAAAATCTATTATCTTTTAATCCAAATTAAAAGATTTTTTTTACTATCTTTTCATTTACATGTTCAACACCGGACCTTTCAAAGAATAAAGAAAATGAAAGAGTAAAATCAATGCCATTTTTTTTCCCCTACAGCTTTTATGAATTTAATTTAGGAAATCATTAAAGAGGGATTAAAGAACTGGAATAACTTTGGTTTAGAGGAATGAACTAATATTTCCGATTACTGTCTAGGACTCTTCATAACAGACAAAATATTCTCTATATCTAATCACACATTAATTTTGTGCTGATATATTTCGTGTGATAAGTATGGAGAGGAAATCCTTAATTTGTAAATCCACAATGAGTTTATTTCTCTATATTATTATTTGTACTTCTAGAGAGCACTTAGGACTACCAGTTAATCTACACTTCACTGGACTAGATGACATATAAACACAGGGGTAAAGGAACAGACTCTTTCCTCTAAAAAACACACACAATGTAAGACAAGAAGTGATGGCCAGTGACAATGAATGTAAGGTAGAGACAGGCTGTAACAGATGCAGCACGGGGAGGCAGTGGGGGACGCCTGCTGAGAACTGCTGTGGTCAGGGCAATGTGTCAGGGACAAGAGTTCTCAACAGACTTGTGAACACAGCCACAGTTTCTTCATGTAAGGATTTGCAATAAAAAGACCTCGAAGCCTGGACGAGACACAGTTAGGTACAAAAAGCCCTATGAAAGATCTACCATGCAGAAATTTTGTCACAGTCTCTGATCTACAGAGATCTGAATAGAGACGAACAATGTCTTTATGACAGAGCAGGTGACTTTAAGAGAGGAGAGAACTACAGACACATCTACAAGGAAACACATACAGGGTGAGCAATGCAACACTTGCAAGAGTGAAGCCACAGAAAGCAAAAAACCAAAGATTTCAAGACGAGAGACCTGGCTGATTGCATCAAAAACATCAGACAAGTGAGGCTAGACATATACTGGTCTCTGGAAAGGGGTGTGAGCAGCAGTGAGGGTCAGTCCCATGTGGGATCAGCGCTGGCTGCATCACTGTCTGCTCTGCCTCATGGACAAAAGAAAAGCACTGCAGATGCAAATAGCCAAGCACACAAGGTGGAAGGGAAAAAATAATCATCCTGTAATTGACTGCTCACTATTAATTTATTGCTGCAGAAGAGCCAGGTAATTTGTGGTTAATGGTGTTTAAAAGATAAACAATCTACACTGATTCAGATGTGCATAATCCCTCCATATTGGTGCCATACCTTCATTCTGGGGAGATTTCAGCATTTTCTGGGAAAAGGGAATAATCCTAAGCATCCACCAGTTCCAATGACACCAGTTAGGGCTGAGGTCTCTGTCTTACTTAATCAGGACCAAATGGCATAAAGTATATCAACACTTGCAGAGCTTCAGAAACACCATGACATTCTTCACTGTCTGGGCTGGAAGAGGTGAGAAGTTTTAGGGAAACTGTTCTAAAAATACAGCAAGAGGCACACTTTCATTACTGAGGACTTAACCCAGATCAGAGAGAACCCCATTCAAGCACAGACGCTTGCCGAGGGTGAATTTTAAGCCTGTCCTTGTCTAATCCTTACATGGGAAAGGACTCATTGGTAGGATACTGAATACTCTGTTGCTCTTTGGTAATATCTGTGGGAGCATCCTTGAGAGGAAATCTCACGATGCCGAGGCAGACTTTATTTAATTTATTTAATACTCCTAAAGCACAACTATTTTGTTCAAGTGTTTGATATGAGATATAAAAGTTTTGATATCTAGAAAACCTTGTATGTAATACCCTCTTGACAGATCATTACACAAGTCTAATTGAATTTAGATCTTGAGATATGCCATTCAGAACTTGTTTGCATTTCACTAGAAATGAGATGATCATCACTTACCTTTACATAGAAACTGTGACACATTTTTATGCACATGAAACACAAACACCAAAATATTCGGGTATTTGTGTGCTTTATTTGCATATAGTTGCTACCTCTGTGTAAAAACAAGTAATTACTGTAACAGGTAATTATGTGCTTACATGTAATTTGCACAAGAGGAGAAAAAAATCCTACAGTTTACTCATTCTGTAGATATTTGGGGCAACAAAGAAAACAAAAAAGAGCTAGAAGAAAACCTGCATGTTTGCCTAAGATGTATTTCTGTCAAGTGGACAGTTTATTTAGAGAAGAAGGAAAAAAAAAAAAATCTCCATTACTTTCTCATAAGCAATTTCCTCTTTTTCCAGAAAATAATTTATTTGCTTCTGTTACTAGGTTCTAAATAGCAAGATTAAACATATAGAAAAAGTCAAAACATTGCTACTTCTCTTTTAAGACCTTCTGTTATATATGAATCAACAGCCTCCTAAAAAAGCTAACTATTGCAATTTTTGGTTAGTGAGAGAAAAATTTGCAAACACACACACACCCCCCCCCTATAATTGATTCAGACAGAAACTTTTTTTTTTACTCAAAAGGAAATGTTTCTTTGATTTATGCCAATTATTTAACAAAGAAAATTGTCATTCTGAAATTAAAATCAAAAACTTTAATTTAAAAAAGAAAATACTTTGGTATTCACCAACTCCTTCCCTTATTTTGGAGGACAGATTATCTGCCAAATCTGTATTGATTCATGCAAATTTTTGATTCATTTCAGATTTCAGTATTTAGACACTTTACTGAGGGAAAAAAAAAAAGTTTGGTTATACATCCAATTCCTTTTCCAAAGCTACATCTGTGGCTAAATAATTACTGAAACATCTTGCCCTTGTGCTAGTCTCTAGTAGGTCATTGCAGCCTGCCTTCATTGCAAGAACTTATAATTAATGGGATATCCGAGATTTGGATCCAGTGTACAGATGTTACAAAATGTATCACAAGTCTTACTTTTCATAAGCTTAATAAAGAGTTGCTTTGCTAGTCCTACAAGTCCTCCTTGAACTCCACCAAAATACGAATTGACTCCTGGGAAGTTAAGGCAATGCAGGTTGCTGGTATCTGGCCATGACGTGATTGAAAATGGCTCAACAATAACATGACACGCATAACCTGTGGCACCTTTCCCTTCCCCAGCCTCCCACCCTCCTTGAAGTGAACATCCCTTCCTCAAGTTCTTCATG
>NW_009593843.1:16722-21255 GCF_000690535.1 Cariama cristata
AAATACTCTTGTAACTCTCCTTTTCCCACTAAACTCATTCTGTTCTAGGATTAAGCTTGCATACTAAAAAAAGATTGGTTTTGTTTATAAGAGGTAGCACAATCCTATTTCACCTTTGTTGTGAAAGCACCTTCCAATACATCCCCCCGAAGGAGTGCATACAGCTAGGATTTAGGAAACAGTACAGCTTCCTGAGCCACCAAACAAATCAGTTCTCACTGTCTTAGTGACAGCTGCAAAGATCTCACTGGAACAGCATCCACGTGTAAAATTGTGCTGAGAACTCCAGTGCATAACCAAGATAAATAAACATAAATACAGAACTAATGTTTGGGGGTTTTTCCTCCAGCATTTTAGGCAGTAACCTGGACTTTTGTGTCCCCTCCATCCCCTGCTGTGGTTCCCAGTGCTGTATCCAAGCGCTGCTCCCACGGGGACAGGACAAGGACTGCCTACCCCACTCCCTACTCGCTAGTAACAACCCAGAGCAAAAAACTGCACGGCTGTACCAGAGTATGGGAACTAGTCCTTCACTGCTTATGCTAAATTCCATACATGCCTATTCTCTGCTCCCAAGGCTGGATAACAGCAAACAGCTCAGAAGAGTCTCCATTAGTTGCTTGACGGGGTAGGACAATCATCACACGATGCTCTTCACACCTGCTACCCTCTCCTTTTATTTTTGGGAGGAATAATACTCAAGCTAGAAGAATATGGCAATGCTCTACCATCTTAGCCATTTCCTTACACCTCAGACCACACTTGATCTTTTTCTCACCACTTACTTGATATTTTTCTCTGTTCATTTCCATGCCAATCAGATTATAAATCCATGTAAAGTTTGAAGGAAATACTAAGGGTTCTGAATTACTCCCCAGAGAAACATCAGAAACACTGTATCCTTTCTCAAATACGACTTTTTTGTGATACAGCTTTGCATAACACACTTTAAATTTTGGGTTGGTTCTTCTGGTGGTTTTTGTGTATGTTTGTAAAGCTCTTCTTGAGTTTAAAGCACCGCAGACAACAGTTTGTCACATGAATGTACTGAGAAGGAGGACTCCTATATGGGATTTTCAGTATTGCCAGACTTGCTTTGGGACCTTCAGCACATACTTAGCCAAGCTGTGCCTCGTTTTACTGAGCTCTAGCAAGCAGAATGAAAGGTGTAATCACAGAGTCTGCGGTCGCTTCTGGGCTCAGATGAAGTATTTGTCTGTGTCCAGTTTTAAGCTGCTTTTTTTGGCAGAGTTTAAAAATAGAGAAATTAGAATTTTGCATGTTGACATAGTATGTATAATTTTTTTTTAATAAATGCACATGTGTGTATGTGTCTGGAGCTCCAGGTAGGAGAATTTTAAGCAAATGGAAATAAATGTAAAACAATGACACGTAGCTTTCATAAAGCAAGCTGTGAAACTGATGTCTAGGTCTATAAAATATCATATCCCGCTCTAAAGTAAAGTTCTCTTTCTTTCCAAATACCGGCTCTGCAGTCCCTTGTCTTATGGGACCCTGCTGCTCCATGGTGGAGGTTTTCAGGCAAGGGACAGTTGGACAAGTGGCTGGAAACGGGCTCTGCTGAAGTCAGCGGGAGGAAAAGGCACTCGGCACCTCCCAGTGTGGAGATCAGGGAGGGAAACAGATCCTCTACTGATGGCACGAAGGACAAACCTAGAACTGTGTCCTGTCTGGGCTTCGACTGGAAGACACAAGTTTAAACGCTTTCTTCTTCTGACACTTCCCCCATCGGTCTTTAGTTTGTTGCCACTCGTTGCACTGACCTGTAAAGGCAAGGCTTGACCTTTTTTTTTGAGTCCAAGTGAGAAAGCAGATGAGATACTGGGACAGAGGCAGACTTTTAGCCTCAGAGGCTGGCACGGGAGGCAGAAGTGCTGCGCCTGAAATCTGTGTTGGGCCATTACCAAGACATCACTTATTCCACAGCCATCCACAGACTGTCACATCATTTCAGTACTAGAAATGAAGGGTGGTCTGACACGTAAGTCATTTACAAAAAATTAAATCAATATTCCTAAGCCTCACGAGAAAAGAATGCATTTGAGAGTCAGATTTTTTCAAGAAGAAAGTCAAGTCCAAACGCTAGTTAGGCCTGTCTGCAGATGTGAATTGTGCATGTAAAAATATACACAGAGACTTCTTTAAACATGAAGCCAAAGTTATGAAGAACTAGATGTAATTTTCCAAACAAAACTGCTATGGTCCCTACCTTAAGCATTCAGCTTCTGCATTTGCATGCTCAGAAGATATTCACACTTAAGGGGGGGGTGAGAATTATATATATATAGACACACACACATATATATATATAAAATCCCAGCGTTCCACACCCAGGAAGGCAAGGCTGTAACTTCCAAGGAGGAGGTAAGTATGCTTGAAAAGATCACCCTAAAATGTCAACAAAAGCTTCACATTGATGCTACTGCTCTTAGTTTACTGTCTTAATTGAAAGCTATCGACATCAGAAAATTTAGGACCCAGCAATGGGTCTTTTGCAGACCTGGACAGTTTACAGATCCTGGGACTTATATGTCTGATTGTGGGAGGAATAGAGGCTAGCAATCTATCAAATCATTGTCAAACTAATATGATACTGTTTCTACCAAAAATGTTTTAATGTTTTCTCAGCACACAAGGAATTGCCAGACCCTTCCACAGTCAAGTGTTTGCTCTAAATTTATGCAATCCCTCAGAATTATATCAGATGAAACACACTAAATCGGTGGTCTTCCACTTGTGTTTTTCCACATATATGTTTAAATACGGTCTCTCAATGACTCATCTATGTCTCAGTCAATCGGGCGATCTTAAAGTTCCTGTAAGCTTTCCTCACAAAACAAACCTTTAGATTGCTGAAAACACATTCTGAGGAAGGAAATAAAGAATCCTATTCCTTTAGTGTTCCTAAATTTCTCTCATGTGATCACCTCTGCTTACCCTGAAGCCTTTGTACAGACAGGCTACAACAAAAGGAAAGAAATAAAACAACTGGCATCCAAGGCATTTGCTTTTAACAGGGCTTTGGGTTCCTGTTTTCCTTCCAAAGTAGAAACATGATGTCCCAAAGTCTGCAAAAGGCTAACACAAGTATCCTGCTTCGGATTACGACTGAATGTTAGTGACCTGCACAATGACAAAAATCATTGAACCAGTCAAGGCAATTTGTGGTGAAAAATTACAGGGACAGAACAGAAGCATGCTCAGAGTGCTGAAGAACCCCAGAGTCATCCTGTTCACCTCAAATCAGAATGGGCAAATCTTTCCCCAACAGCCACATCAAATTCTCTGCAAACCCTGCTAAAGAATTAAATATTTAAGCACCTTCACAAAACAAACATATCTGCATTTGAATCATCCTGCTTGGAAGATCGCAATGTTTGGAGTTCTTAATGAAGCCATGTTTGGCAAAGTTACAAAATTACATTTAAAAAATCTACTTATTTTTCCACCATCAATGCCCCTTTATATGCATGATGACAAAACTGAATCCAGTTTAAAATGCACCTGTCAGAGCTGTCAGCCCTCAGCAGAACTCTTTTGTTGTTTGGTTATGCTGCCAGGCTATTCCAACATGTTTTCACTAAGAGGAGGAGGTGTCATCTGAATATGGCAAAACAAAACCGTGTGACTCACTCAGCAAAATCAGACAGACATTACAGTTTGGAGTAAGACACACAGGTTGTCTGAGACTGCAGACTCTGAGACTGAAACTACTTTTTTGCTTGTACAGCACCCAGCTCCCATCACGGAGCTGATCCCTCTGCAGCAGAACAACAAGGCAACGAGAACAGCCCTTAGCGAGCAGCAGTTCAGGGCCCAGGGAATCAGCAGCTCCATGCATTGCTACAACAGTCACAATTAACACCCAGCTTATACAACAGAGGTGGCCAAACAATATTAGAGTTAATATGGTGCAGCAAATAAAGGAATACATAATTTCTTTAGAGAAAATGAGGGAGCATGTAATTCCTTTGGATGTGTACACTAAAACTAAAGCTATTTAGGCATTTACTTATTTTTTTCTTGCTTATAAATTTTTGCCACTGAATCTAGGCATTTTGTACCCTGTGGCACTCCTGGAAGTTATAACAGTTGAACTAATGAGATCTGTGAAAGCACTCCCTCTTTGAGAGAGGAAATGATTTTTAGTCAAACAGTTGAATGTTTTCCCTACCATCTGCACAACCTTTTGTGAAAACACTTTCTATACTAAACCACCTGATTAAACAGATGGGGGCAGAAGAAAAGCCTTTGTTAAAGTTTTGGCATCCCATTTCTTCAATTAGATTCTTCCAGTAAGTTTTCAGCAAAAATAGACTTAATGTTCCACGTATTTTTAATCATAAAACTTTTACCAAGAAGGGGTAAAAGGAAGTAATTCACAATGCCTTGTGGTATCTTTATAGGTCTGAAAATGTATTACCACAAATCACAGAATGGTTTGGTTGGACGAGACCTTAAAGATCATCTTGTTCCAACCCCCCTGCCACAGGCAGGGGGGCCTTCCACCCG
>NW_009593843.1:21486-22476 GCF_000690535.1 Cariama cristata
TCTGCTCTAATGTCTCCCTGAAGCCTTCTCTTCTCCAGGCTGAACAACCCCAACTTTGTCAGCCTGTCCTCATAGCAGAGGTGCCCCAGCCCTCGGATCATCTTTGTGGTCTCCTCTGGAATTGCTCCAACAGGTCCATGTCCTTCTTGTGCTGAGGACCCCAGAGCTGAAGGCAGTACTGCGGGTGAGGTCTCGCCAGAGTGGAGCAGAGGAGCAGAATCCCCTCCCTGGACCTGCTGGTCACACTGCTTTTGATGCAGCCCAGGACATGGTTGGCTTTCAGGGTTGCAAGTGCACATTGCCGGGTCATGTTGGGCTTCTCATCAACCACCACCCCTAAGTCCTTCTCCTCAGGGCTGCTCTGGATCCACTCTCTGCCCAGCCTGTATTTGTGCTTGGGATTGCCCTGACCCATGTGCAGGACCTTCACTTGGCCTTGTTGAACTTCGTGACATTCCCATGGGCCCACCTCTCGAGCCTGTCAAGGTCCCTCTGGATGGCATCCTTGCCCTCCAGTGTGTCGACTGCACCACACAGCTTGGTGTCATTGTCAACCTCTGCTCCACAGGTCACTTGCAATCTACAGGAGCAGTTCCTTGAGTCTGAAGCACACTGAAGTAACTATGGTAAAGACAGATCAAAGTACAAGGGAAGTGTCAGTTATGTACCACCTATGCACCAGTACTTATCCCTAAAGGCTTGGGTAAGCATACGTTATTTTAAGTGTTCAGTACAGATGTGAGTCCCAGCCAGGCAATGACAATATTGTGATGCTGTTTCGCTGGGCCAACACAGAAAATGCAAATTAAAATACACAACCTCTTGATAGGCTGTATTAAGTGCTCAAAATTCAGGTAATCTACTAATTCACAATGCTGCAAAGGAGCATTTGTTCATAACTAAATGCATGAAATTGAATACTGACAATTTGCTTACTATAATCAGGATTAGGTGTATGCAGTTTAAGCTCACAAAGGTTAAAAAAAAATC
>NW_009593843.1:22497-25838 GCF_000690535.1 Cariama cristata
GTGGAAATGATCAGCACCTCTAAGAAAATACGTAAATATCAATTATTTGCTAAGAAATTGATTGCCAACTAGACTGGCACAACTGATAGTTCCTGTAACAGGATGGGCAGCCCTATCAGTCAGTATTGGCAAGTAAGGACTGACTGCCCCAGATGGCTGTCAGCATTTAAACAAGATGGGTCCCAGATGTCAGCAAAGCAGTGAGCAAATCTAAATCATATCAGTGAAATGCTTAATTTCTCCAAACAATTATGCTTTTAGAAAATAAACCAAAAGGAGTGTAAAACCAGGAACCCCTGAACTCTAGTAGGGTTGGAAAGGAAACCCCATGAGTGAGAACAGCTTTGGGAACATCACAAAACCTCCTCCTCCTGGCTTCACAGAGCTCATTCCCCTTGGCCCCTTCCTCTCCCTTATCTAGAGTGGTATGCAGGGCCATTTATGGGGGAAAAGCTTGGCAGATGCAAGACTCAAGTGCCAAAAGTCTGGACGCTTTTTATGATCAGTGTTGCCAGAAGTGGCATCTGGTTGCGTTGTTGGCTCCTTGCTCAGCACTCATCGGTGGGGGGGTCCTGACTCTGGGCCTGGCCAGCACTCTGCTGAGCTGCTGCGGGTCTGGTGGGTCAGTCTATCTCTCTAAACAGCTACCAAAAATCTTTTCTCACTACTAACCCTTTCATTCTCAAAGGGGACTAGGACAAATACAGGATTTTCTCCAAACGTACTTTCCATAATCTTTATATTCTCTGCCTAGCACCTAGCAAAGTTAAAGCTCACTTTCAGCATGCATGTGTCGAGGCGGGACAGTTTAGCATAAAGTTTTCCTAATTAAATTTACTCTGGCTTCAGGTTGGACAGGAATGCAAAGATTGTTGCATGTCAGGATGGAGACACCTTGCTAGCAGCCAGGGCAGAGTTAGGCACAGGGCTCCGTTTTCAGTCACGTTTACCTCTGCCTACATATCATACACAAGCTGGGTCTACAGCTTGGCGTTTGCATGGCTAACTATAGCTCCTATGTACATTTACGCATTCATTTATGCTTCCAGATTTTTGCATATTCACATGGTGCTACATGTTTTCTAAAAACTCTAGTTCCTGACTGTAAGGTATTTGAGATCTCACTGTTAAATCCAAACAGACTCAGTAACATTTTAGAACAAGACACCTTATTGAAAACAGCACAAAATTGTAAAAAAAGTCTTGAAATCTGCATTTTTTTTCTTCCCTCCACCTCCAACACAACATTTATCATAATATAAAGTCTGAACTGCTCCTCTTCACAGACACGTTATAGTTCAATTATTAGGATTCACTCCAACATGCAGACAGCAAAGCTAGCTATTCACATTGGTTCCTCTAGCTTTGAAATGTGTTGTTATAAAAGCATGTTTTGACTTCTGTGATATGAATAAATTTATCCATAGGAAATAAATGTAGCTCTTACAGCCCTCTGTACTACATTTATTTCTGCAAATTTTAAGATATTACAGTTCTTCATTGGCTTGATAGTTCAGTAATCTCAGAAGTGTCTCTGTTGAACTGTCTACACTGTTAGGGGATCTTCAAGAGCAAATGTAAGGGATAATGCTTAAATTGCAGTAAGCACAGAAGGGCTTGTACTTTAGCCCACGTAGATTCATGTGTGGGAATGATTATCCTCAACTTTTCGGCTCTTTGATGCATTGTGTGAAAGATACCCACAAATCTTAACCAAAAGTTTCCTACATTAAAAGCACAGCCAAGCAGAGGAGCCTGGTCTTCTGGCTGTGGAGTTTTGCCTGAATATATCCCCATGTGAATAACCGCTTTGAATGATGTAACATGAAAGGATTGTCTGCATTGTGCAGAAATTTTCTGTTTCCCATTACTCATACTTGTAAATGTATCTGTTTTACAGCTCCCTAAGAAATGAACAAGTCTTAGCATCAAAAATATTCCTAACACATTTTTAGGCAAAACAAAACCAGCTAGCAGTTCCATGATATTAAGTAATTGTTTCATGCCTTGCATAGGCTCACAGTCCTATATAACATTTGGATGCATTTATGCAATTTCTTAGATTCCCCACACAGGTACCATTAGGTCTTTTCCCACTCTGACAAGAGCTTTTCCTTGGAAGCCCCATAAACTCTGCTGCTGATAGCAGTACAGTAGGAGAAAGAGACACACACAAGTACCTCAGATTTCGGAAGAAGAAAGAGGTATTCCAGCACATAGCACCTGGGACTCCTGCTTAGCAATCAATCCCCACCCCAGCTGTGGTATGGAAAAACTGCAATCTTTTTACACCCCTTATAAATGATGGACTAACTAAAAAATTAATATTCTCTTTTTAAAAGCAAGAACAAAGCAATTGTACCAAGGTGTAACTTTGTTCTTACTCAGGTTTGATCTCCAAGCAGTATCACTGTTGCCTTCAGAAGATTTTGATCTCATTGAGAGATGACTGTAGGACCCCTACTCTGATCACAGCTCAAGAGCTACAGCTTGGGTGAAGAAGTACTATGCATCAGATTTTTCCAAAATCCATTAAAAAAAATATCAGCATAGTCTGTAAGGTGCGTAAGGTCATGTTTACAATAGCAGCTTTTGCTAGCTGAGGATGTCAAACAGAAGGTGGTGATTTTTACATGACATGGTACAACATGCTCTTTTAACAGTAAAAAAAAGCTACAAAAGTCACAGGAACTGCCTTGTCTTGGACCTGATCTTCAAATATAGCTTTTAAAGAGGATTATAAGGAAGGAATTATAGTGGCAAATCTTCAAATTACTATAGACTAAGGTATTCTTCCTCAATGGTTTCCTTTGGGTCTTCCGGCTGAGAGCAACAAGATTCCAGAGAGCTTCAGCCACTCGGTATCCTGCAGACCTTCCCACCTCCTTTCTTCCTCTCAAAGCTAGCAGGAACTGGCACAAAGAAAAGATGATGATAAAGATATTCCCCAACAATGAGGTGTCCCTCAGACACACGCATAGGGCCCAGAATGTAAATGCAATGCAACAATCTGGAAAAATCTAACCACGAGGCAGCAATTTCTACACCCGACAAAAGATTTCAACACCAAGTTCACGTTAGGAAGGAGAGGAGGTAAAAGATTTGTCTTTCCTTTGCAATAGGTCTATATTGAAATCTCTTGGTGTCATGCCAGACTCCCTTTTATAAACATGGGATTTCACTTGCACCCTGCAGTACCTCACATGCACAGGATTGTGTTTCCTTTTCTGTTCATAAGAAAGTGTGAAGGCTGAACCCTTATCATCCTGTTCATTGTTTATCTTGCCAAGGTTCATTCTCCTCAGCAACCGGGCAAAAGCTCCCTACTTTCTTGATCAATA
>NW_009593843.1:25869-43850 GCF_000690535.1 Cariama cristata
TCTTTCCTGCCTGTGAGGGATTGCTGTTTTGGAGCAGTTCCAGATTTCTCCTGCAACAACTTATCTTCTTGTTGTCCATCGAGGTTCAGACTTAAAATTATTTGTAATGAATTCTGGTAAATGGCTCCAGTTGTTTGTGATGAGATAACTCAAGAAGGGAAGTACAGTTTTAGGTGAAGCTTTGTTGGAAAGCACGATACCTGTATTTCTGTCCTATGCCATCTCACATCGGTCAAAAGAAAATTCCCCTTTGCTCCTGTGCTTTGTAAGCAGAGGTAAGGTGCTTCTGTGTATAATACAGCTTCCTAGACTTCATCAACCAAACAAGGAGAAGAAAGAGAGTCCTAAGCTCTGCAAGACTGCCTCAAGGAGTACCCCACTGCCCGTAGTTATCATCCATGCCACGAACATCTTTCTCTTCTCTGCAAACACCTCAACATTGCAGGGCTGAAGGGGAACAGTGAATATCGGGTGAAATTAGGGAGTGCTAGAGTTACACTCATCCGCATAAGCGGCACAGCCTGGGAGGGGCTCCTAGGGAGCTTTAGTGTGAATATGCCTCTCCTTGCATGCATCGCCCTGTGCAGATGGATCATTCATTCTCCACACATGACTCACGGCAAGACCTGGGCTGAGCATCTGCTACCTCTGCCAGTAGACTGAGGAAGACAGAGGCAGACTGTAACCCACCAAGAGGTCTTCCAGGGAAAAATCTGAACATATGGACTCTAGTAGCTACCAGGGTGGTCTGCCCTTACACCAGAAATTAAAAGCTGCACATCTCACAGCACAATCTCATTTGTTTATAACCTGCAAAGATATAACATATCACAGCAACAAGATTAAAATAAGCCTTTGTGACCTTTAAGACTCATTTTCATCACATGTAATATTGGAAGAGTGAAGTAGAACTGCATAAAGGACCAAGAAGAGGAAAAACATCTTGAGAAGCCAAGAGCACCACTCTTTTGACTATCAAAGATGGTATTCAGCTTCTCCTGCTAATGCAGCTGAAAAGCACACACTCTGCTCCACTTCTAGGACCAAAGACAGTCACAGAGCCTTTAATACATTTAGGTCTGAATGGCATCAAAACAAACAAAGCCCAAATACTGGAATAAAACAAAAAGACATGCCATTTCTCCCATGCTGCCCTTGTTAATCAGCACACCATCTCTTAAGTTTGTCTGCTGAATTTGATCTTTTATGTACTTTTCAAAAATTTTTGTTTCTTGCTACTTTACAGTAGCAGTGGTTGATCATGAAACATTGCTCACAACAGGGGCTGACAACTGTCTGGAGCCTGGTTTGATCTATGTTTTCTATGGCAGTTGTATTTTTATTTTAAATGGAAGCAGTAAGATAGTTATAACCGGAACATCCACAGTAAAAGGGGGTCACACTGAACATGTCAGACCTGTCTGGGCAGGTCTAATTTAAACACCAGCCTTTTAAGAACGGGACTGTCTTTGAATGAGATTTCTTTGTACTTCTGAAGACAGCACACACCCTTTTCCTGCAGCTTGATTAAACAGCACTTGCCCAATGAATAGATCTTGATCAAGAATAGAAAATGCATGGAGCTGTCCTGGGGAAAATGTGCTCGATCCTTTCCCAGACTCACCTGTGGGAAGACACGTACAGCTATATTGAACACAGAGACCTTTCAAATCAGTTCTCTCACATATGGACCTCTGCTCTGTCAAATGTCTGTGCCTTTAAAGTATTTCTTTTATGCATTTCAACATAATAAAGCATTAGCAGAAGCCTCTCACAGGAAAGCTGTACTTCTAGATTTGGCTTTGCTTTGTGTCTGTTCCAGAGAGGAAGCACAAATGGAGACATGTACTGTTTCATGAGTTATTGCAGGCTAAGATCCACCATTACAATCACAGAATAAGTCCTGAAGTGCATGTATCACTACTCTTGCAGAAGTGGATCTTCCCTTGCTAAAAATAACGCAGTCTTCACTGCATGAATAATCATCCTTCATCTTGTTCCCACTCACCCCTAAGAGCACAAGTCAAAGAGAGCAATGCAAGCAAGTGCTAAGGAGCAGCTGGTTTTCATACGCAAGGTGAACATTAAGAGTTTACCCTACTCTGCCTCAAGATTTTTTTCCCCCTATATCAGAAACTTCAGAAATACTGACTTCTACAGTGAACTGCTTGCAAGTGCACTGAATTCATGTGCAGAAAGCATAACCTCCATAGTATAAACATATTCTCATTCGATTTTGAGGCTAGGACTTTCAAAATAACAAATGATAACTGAAAACTCAATTCCATCAAAAGCAAGGAATTTTGCTGCCTAGGACTCATATCTGGAATAACTCTGCTCTCCGCTCCAGTTTTCCTGAATTACCTTGGGTAAATCATCTAGCTCCCAATGAAATCAGCATCAGCTGGGATTCTAAGTCAGGTACCTTAGCTCCCACTAATTTCAACACAACTGCTTCAACACATTTGAAAATTTCATGCCTCAGCTCCATTGCTATAAAATAGAATGAAGAGCATTTCTCTACCTCACAGTAATATCATGAGGATAAATATATCATAGGTTGTAAAACATTTGAGTACAGCAGTTAGGCATGTGCCTGTACATACTATACACGGACAACAGCTAGGTCAGGCTGGCCCCCATCTCCAGGGGTGACTCATTTCCAGGAGAAGGTGCTTGCATTCATTTGGAAGGACAACAAGGCATGACTCAATGGATCAAAGCAATTTATCAGTTCTGAAATCAGCACCGAATGTTAAATTCTGAACTCCTTTCTGCCAGTTCATTTACATATTAGAGCTTTACATGGCTAGTATTAGCTGAAACTAGACCCACTTGACAGGCAGAATAGTTAATTATGTAATTATGAAATTTCTGCAGTTGTTCTGGTAAACATTCTACAAAATGGAAGTCATTTTTACAACTAATTTCTTTTTTACTTTATAGTGTATTTGTATTCTTTATTTTTGGAAGGCCTAAAGAGATAATTTTGGAAGGATGGGAAGCACTTGTCCACCATTCTCTCTCCAGCCAGGCGCTTGGCTCTCTAGGGGGTAGAGGACAGAAAGGTTGACCATGCTGTAAGAGGAAGGATTTTGACTAGTCCTCAAAAATTCATATCCTGCTATATAAGCATCTGCCTGCCTCTTTAGATGGCAAACAGGGATCATTCTGCAAAAAGAATTCTTTACAGCACTTTATCCAGTTAGGCCCTTGTCTCCTGGTGCTTAGACAAACACTTTTCGGTTTATGTAAATAGTTGGTGGATCAAATTTCCCCAGCTGCCACACCCAGCCAGCTTGAATCACCCAGAGAAACATAAAGAGACTCAACTTCTATGCATTGCTTTTTTACCAAAGTACACAAGAGTTGCTACGTTACCCTTTTGCCACCAGCAAACAGATTTTTCATTCTGAAAGAATTTTTCTGTGTATCAACCCTCTGCATAATGCTTTAGTTTGATCTGATTAAGAGGAAGAGCAGTGGGTGTGAAAAAAAGCAAAATGCTCAAAGTGTGCTGCCTTTACTTCTTGGACTTCATGTTGTTGCTCCTCTAAAGGAGCCAGCCTACTACGACCAAGTGCCACACGGGCACCTGCTCTGCTTGCAACCACCTTGCATGCCCTAAGTGCAGGACAGGAGGATTAAGGCAGCTACTTCCATGGGCAAATACAAAGGTCATTAAGAAAAATGTGTATGAATCCCATGAGTTCATCTACATGTACTTACCGTCTTTCATTAGTTGGGCTTGCTTTTTCTAGAAAGATCAATACAAGGCAAGGCCAAATAGATCCACTGTAATTACACCTCTACAGTGAAAAATTATGGAACAAAAAGCAGCCTTATGGCCCTTCTCTACCCATGCTATCGCTGCCCTGCACTGCAAGCCTCCCAACACCACTGTTAGTGTTACAATACAGACTAACATGCCTGGCATTTGGCCACAACTCTGCTTCCCTCCTCCAGGAGCCAAGAGACCCATCCTTCTTATTTTATGCCAAAGCAGAACTCTCTCCTGAGGCTGATGGTCACTGTTGCAGACCTGGTGCAACACAGCAAGGCTTGGGAGGAGAGGCAGATCTTCCACTTGGCCAGCTGATACCCTGAGAAATCCAAAAAGCCTTTCTAAAGCAAAACCTTGTTTTCATGCTCAAAGTAGAGACTAGAGGGAGAGATGATTTTGGATGTTTCTTTTAGCATTGTGATGTCTCAAAAAGCCTCAGCTCTAGTCTTAATGAATCAATCGCTCCTTAGCCTCTGTGCACTCAGACTGCTATACTACTACTTTTAGCTACTGGCAAGCAAATCCAGACTGAGACTAGACAAGTGTTTCCCAGAGATCACCATTCTCTGGCGTGGTTCATCTGGACCACAGCCCACACCCCAACCGGATCCCTAATCCTACACCCAGCCCAACCTTTGCTTCGCAGCTGCTGTAGGAATTCAAAAGGGCTCTGAAAAACAAAGCACCGAGGTCTGAATTCTCTATGGAAACCTGAATGTAATCCCTGTTGTATCAGCAACATACCTCAGGTTTCCAACTATCACATACAAAACAGTCAAAGAGCCAGGCCCAACTACCATTTTCATTGATGAAACAGTGAAATTTCACCTGGTAGAGTTATTCCTGCTTATTGGCCACTGGAAATAAAGTGATGTACAGGAATTACTTTGTAAGGGTTTGATTTATTGTAGGTGAAGAATTCTATTGTTGGGCCAGCTTACTTCATAGTACAGTGTATAAACTGAAATCTTTTGTTTGTTTAAAAGCTTTACAGAAATTCTTACATAGTTTCAAATAGTTGTGGTTAAACAGTTGTAAATATATATGCATTTCCAACTGTGTTACTATCTCTTTTCCATTGTTCTTCTAATGTTTTGAGTGACCTTTAAGCCCAGTTTTTAATTTTTTACATGAAATATAATTATATGAATTTGTCTCAAGACGTCTCTGGATTTTTTTTTTTGTTTCATTCGTTTTATTGTTATATTACTAAGAGTGGCTTTGACCCTGTCATAGTGTTCACAAGCTATGTGGAGTATAAGATGTGTTGTGTGGATCATAAGTCACTGCAATATGTATGTTAGTCTTTGTTTAAGGTGCAAGCCCCAGCTCTTTCTACATGATTTCTAGGAGAGATCTTTGCACCATTATGCTTTGAAACGTTGTGATAAGCAGAAAACAAAGCTTCTAAATCTGAGCAATTAAAATAGAGGAAAAAAAAAAAAGAGCAAGGTCTTCAGTCATTATCTTTTCTTAGTGTGAAGGATCACCCTCATTAAAGAGCTTAGATTTCAATTTCACAAAGTAGCAGCCATGACGAAAACAGCCAGGAAGCTTCCCCCCCCGCCTTTTGTGCTTTTTGACACTACCTCAGTATTAGTGAAATGCGCTTAAGATCACAAAGACTGCTACAGGTGGCACCTAAATACACTTCCCAAACGTTTCTGAAACCGAGAACATATCTTGGGAAGCAGCATCATGGTGAAACATCATGTACACTTTAAAGTCAGAAAGCCATGGCAAGATCCATGCTTCAAGACAGACAAATGATTGTGTTAGTGGGTAAGTCCTCTGGCTCTTGCCCTCTTTAGAGAAACACATGGACTCCATTAAAAAAAAAAATAAAGAAAGAGAGAAAGAAAACCCACCACACAAAACAAAACAAAGACACATCTCCTGGTAGATCCTAAGTACAAAGCTGGTGGTGATTCATGCCTGGAATCATCGGGACTTCGGGATATGATTTGCAGCTTTTTGGGTAGCAGAAAGCTGATGTTCTCTGAGGGTCTTTTCTCGCTGCAGGCTGAGAAATCAGGAAAGTAATCAGGGGAAACAGCAAGAAAAGAGAAGGTTGCACGAGGGGATGAGGAGACATGTAAAGAAAGAAGGCAGCATAGGGTGGGCAGGGGCCTGAGCAAGTGCACACGGCTGCTGGGCAGCTCATGATGGAGGCTACTGGTGTGGTGCATGCTATGGATGTTGGCACAGGCTGTAAATTAACTGATGTGATACATAAATCCCCAGCAAAACTGATTGCACACACCCAGTTGAAAAATGTAAGTAAACAATAATTTCTGTCCTTGTTATATCTATTACTTCAAGCTCAAGCATGCATTAATCCTTCATTTTATTTTATATCATTTACCTTATCCAACATATATAAAAGGATATGTTCTCCTCTTTAGACTGCCTTCAACTTTCTATGAAACTAGCTTTAAGGAGTAGGCCAATATTTGTATAGCAGATAATACCTAAAAGACGGCTCCCCCGTCTAGATAGGCAGAGAAAAAAAAAAAAAAAGATCTCATTTTAGCCCTTCAGTATAGAATAAAACATTGTATGCATAGAGACACGCAGTCTGGCTTCAGCCATGTATTTGATATTCCTTGTTATGTGTCCCTTGTGTCTGAAAACTAAGGACAATATACCAAAAGTCATTCACTTTTCAGATGTGACATGTCTAGAAACGCCCCCATCTTTGAACAAAAACAATCAGGAGTATTGCACTCCTGTAGAGCTTTCAAACAGTTGTAAGAAATACAGGGTTATAAAGTCCCCTATACTTCAAACAAGAATAGAGGGACTGACAGGGAACAGAAAAGAGGTGGAAAATAGGAAAACCAGTTAAACAAATGAGCCTGAAGAATTGGGTTCTGTGCCGGACTCCACCACAGGTGTTTTGTTTGGCCTTTGGCAAGTTACTTATCTTTTCTGTCTCTGTTTCCTTAATGTTTTTAAGAAAGACTCACAAATAAAATGATGAGCTTGTAGAAGTTAGAGACCAGCACCAAGTGTAGTAAAAGCATCTTTGAGTTGCAGTTTAGAAGAAAGAAAAGTGGAAAATGGAGTGATGGGATTGACATTTAATGAGTGAAGTTTCAGCTCTTGCTCCTAGCATTTGACATTGCTCCTTTATCACAAAGTCATCAAAAGAAGCCTGTATTGCTTTGCCTTTAAGGGCCTTATTTTATCTTCTCACCTGCTCATCTTCTACGAGTCTGACTTCTAGTCTCATGAGCTTGCATAATCATACATAATCACAATCAAAGTGTGACATGCTGCTGAACTGGCACCTTTGCCTCTCTATCCAGTTATCACCATATTATCTCAACATGTCCCTAATTTTCTGCTTTTACTTCCTGCAGGCTGAGTTGGGAGGGTGGACTACATGTGTTTTAAATGAATATCCCTCTACTTACTATCTGAATATCGTTATTCTAGAGAACTTTGTGCTGCATTTCAAGGTTCATTTCTGATTGCGATCTTTGTTAGCAATTGTGTTATATGTATTCAAATAAAACTTACATGTATAGCTATAAGATGCACAGCAGATGTTTTAAGTACTTTACATAAGCTCTTTAATAAATTCATATTTCATAAATATTTTCATGCCCTAGAATGAATCCATAATACCTGGTTTCTTTCATCACAGCATTCAAGTTGCTGAAATAATCACAGTTGATTACTTTTTCCTCCCATCTTATAAAAACACAAATACTTGTACACACCAGGAAAAAAAAACAAAACAAAAAACAACAGTTGCCTGTGGAATGGAAGAAGACTGTAGACTTCAACCAGACTACTTTAAGATGATCTAAAATCCCAGTACAAACGACATTACAGAGATTTTCATTTTAAAGAAAGAAGCTATCTCTATGAATTAGTGTTGTGTACACAGTTGGAAAGCTACGCTGTCTCCTGAGCAGATATACTGGAGAAATAACTTTTACGGTTAAATATTCCTGCAAAGGATCCAGTACTCTGCTTGATTGAATTCCAGGAGGTATTACTCTAACTTCTCAGCATCCATTTGCCCAATACTCCTAATCCTGTGATGAAGCAGAATTTCTAATTCTTTTTGCAGTGTTTCTGATGGGAGTATTAAAGGATCATTTGGAGGAAAAAAAGAAGGTGGTCCTGATTAATTTTAAAATTACATTTTCTAGGGAAAACCCACATGGTGCAGTACCTTCAAGATCAAAGGACTGAACATAACGATCCATGATGGCCTTCATGTCCAATGTGCAGATCTGACAAAATAGATACTATCTTGTTACTAATAGCTCTAACTTTAAGCAGCAACTCCCGACACCACAGGAAAACATAGATTAGAGCTAAAGAACCATATTATCAGAAAGACAAAGATGTGGCCAAATTCTCTTTATTCACCTGAACTAAGTCTCCTACACCAGTCTCTGACTTCCTAGTAATATCTAACTCCTTGTTCTCCTGTTTATGCTGAGTAGCAGAGCACAGATGGCAGTAAGTACCAGAAATTACAATTAATGAAAAGCAGGAAAGTGCCTTTTTGATGCCTAAAGCTCAAATGCTTATCAAAACTGCCTTCAGATGATCTAAACCCACTGAGGTATCCCAGAGAACACTGTTCTGGCCACAGAAAGTATGGGAGGGAGAAATACCTTTCTGAAGATGAGACACCAACAATTACAAATTTTTTTAATACATGGACTTAGAGGACTCTCAGTTGTCCAAACTGGTACCACAACCTGTATTTTTATACCTATATCCAGCAAAAAGAATATACTATCTTTTACAAACGTTAACAGTGATTTGTAAAACCCTGGTGCGCAGGTAGGCATCACAATCCTTGTTTTATAGATGGGGCCTTTTTTTCATAACCTGTACTAGAGCTAAGCACAGACCTCAAGGCCCTAGGTCCCTGTTTGTGTTTTGAGCATAGGGCAGCTCACCTACCTTTAAGCGCTTTTCCATACAGCTCCCTGCCCTTAGTACAGGTGAGATAAAGGTAGTTTCTACACAAATTTCTGCAAGTATTAAATTGACATGGGGTGAAACATTTATTGTCCAATGTTTAAATTGGACAGGGTATGGGCATAGGCACTGGAACCTCCTTGTGTTCATCTCATCAGCAGGGAGAGCAAATGATTTGCTACAAGAGCATTTTATGCTGTGTAACAATGTGTGTGTCTGCATATATCTTTAAAAAAAAAAACAAAACAAAACAAAAAAACAACACAACACTTCATACTGCTACTGAATGACTTTTTTCTCCCTCCCTATTTGGATTAGTTCCAAAGTCAGGTTTATAACTGCTGTTTGCCAAGCAACAAACATTAACTATTGCTACTTCATCAAAATCCTGCACCAATACATTTAACCACTTTATCAGCCAGGAAGATGGTATTTTCATATTTGGTAGCCCGAAGCTTCACTAAAATTAAGATCAACTGAGTACAGCTATAACAATTATCAATTTTCATTCTTGAATAACAGCTTGAAATTGCCTTCAGGAAAAAGGAGGGTCCTTTGCCTCGGATGAAAAAAAAAATTAGATATAAAATTAACTACTCTTTATTCCTCAGGCTAAACATGTGGTTAAGTTCACTAAATTTATTCAACAACTTTACAGGTTGCATCCCTGTTGCTTTAGCTTTTAGGTTGATAAATAAGTAAAAAAAAAAAAAAAAAATTGCAGCTTTCAGGTATATTAAATTGCATTCTCAGCCCGCACTTTTACCTATCCTGTACGAAATTACTTCCTGCAGCCAGCTGAAACTGTACCGAGAGGGGTAAATTTGAACTACCTCTGAAAAAACGCCTTCAAAACTGCTGAGGCCAGATGATTGATTTATTTGGATGCAAAGTGAGGTTTCTTATGTCATTGGAGAAAACGACACTTCTTTTTTTTTTGATTTATTTTTCCTTTTGAAGATTTTCCACTGAACACATACCAACCATTTTCTAATAGATCCTACCAGCCACAATGAAGCAAACACACACAACTCAGTACTGAAGTAATATCATCTCTGGATTGCCTAAAGCTGTACAAAGATTAAAGCACTCCAGTTCTACCTTGCTCAATCTGCACGATTGCTAACTCCTACTTTAAGGCACGTGTGGTACTACATCGCATGGGACTGTGTATCCCAGGAAAAGGTCAAAGGGACTGATATCCTGTTGAGCAACATTTTCTATGACTGAGGCAAATGTAGCATCAGATCAAAAAGGTCCAGGTTGAGTAAAGGATCAGCTTGCTATCAATTTGAAGACACAAGAAAGACAAAGCAATTTCACCAAGAAAAATTAACCCACATAAGAGATAGTTGGTGAAACTGTTTCAAGATATGTTGATAAAACTACTTCAAAGTGGTAAATTGCCTATAAAATTAAATCTCTTAGTGAATTTGGACAACTATTTTTTTCCTCCAGTGAAAATATTTCCACAATAAAGTGCACCATTTGTAATTTCCAGACCTAAACTGTTAGAGCGTTCTCTTTTTGTAACAGATTTTCTTTCCAAAGTTTTTTTAATTGTTTGAAACAGTTGAAATTGAAACATCTTAAAGCATTTTAATTATGTCAAAATAACTGCTTTCATAGTTCTTGTTTTTGACTAATAACATTTCACATTTTCCACTTTTCCTCCATTGGAAAAAAAAAACCAAACACAACAACACACAAAAAAACACAACACACAGAACTACCACCTAATTTAATGGTCCTCCACACTGCACTAATGCACAGCCATTGCAGGCAGGCACGAGCATTACTATTTTACCTCTGTGCCCATGGAAGAGAGCAACGTGCACCTCTAAAGACCCTAACAGGAAAGCAGAAAGCTTTCCCACAGGTTGGGGTGCACCATGTCAGCAACTGCAGGAATCCATGCCCTGAGTTTTCAGCTTACTTAGTTAAAAAAATGAGACACACTACATTTTGGAGATGGGAGATGACTGAGAATCAAGAATTCCAATTCTTTCCAATACTAAATTCTGGATACAGAGAGCAACCCAAGGAGATGTCTAGATCTACAAACCTAACTATTTATCTTGGCAGTTACGCCCCAGCTAGGGCTCAATGGCAGAGAGCAGTTTCCTTCCCAACAATATGCCAAATGCACTTCTTGCTGATTAAGCTGCATGGGTGAGAATAATTCTGCCGTGCTTGACTAGAAGAATGAGCGTCACCTTCGGGAAGATTATTCATAAGGGGAGCTGTTAAGCTGTAGCCCAGCAGGGCTTCCCCCCCTACGCTCCACTTTATCAAGAGTACAGGGCAGCAATTAGAGCCACCGGCAACAGCTGCTCCTGTACCATTGAGAAGCCACCATCCTGCTGGGGCTCTGAAACACAGCTCTCGGATTGCAATTAACACACCAGATCAACAAGCTATGACCGCACTCAGAAAGAGACACTGGCCAGGTTCATTTTCAGAGTCACAAAGAAAAGTTGCAGCAAGCCAAAACAATAGCGTACATGGCAACAATTGCTAGGGAATCTCTCTTTAAAGACAAGGATACCACCTTCACCTTTGTGTGTCCCCACTGGCAGTTTGCTAACATTTAGCAGTGGTGACAACATTAAGGAACTATCTGGATAAGATTCTGGAAAACATTGCACCTGTTATGGTATACCTGACACAATAAGATGTTCAAATATGAAATAATCCATGATTTATTCCTTTGCTGGGGCAAAGTTGGCTTACTCTGCATGTGTCATAGTAAGCTATAACCTGCACCCATTGATCAATACCTTATTTAAGCCTCCAATCTCCGATTTTAGCAGGAATCAGTCAACTGAATGTTTAGCTCCAGTGAGCACCTTGACCACAGGAGATCAGGGTACAACTACAACACAGTCTACAAAGGAGAGCCTTTCCATGACAGTAATTTCCCAGGAACTTCCAAATATTTATTTTGTCCTCAAGTCTTCTATGTCTGGAAACGCAGACACGCTCAAGCTTTTGTAGATTAATGTAAACAGTGCATAAAATTGAGCACAGCATTAGGATTCAGGCCCTTCTAGCTACCTGCTAATGTAGAGGAAGTTCAAGATTACTAGCACATAATTGTGGAGTTGGGGGAGACAACCCAACATTTGGCTTTTCCCTTGGTTCAGATTTCCCTGCATAGAGAAAGAGTAGGTGGATATGGCAAAACATACAGTATTTATATATCAGCTGATGTCACATCTGAATGCAATTCTAGATTTACTATTACAACTCTTCCTTCATCTAGGCAATAACTACCTGCCTGCTAAAAGGCATCAGATTCTTTTATTGTTAAAAATGAAACCGGACCTGGTACCTTGGGGCAACTGATTTCAATCTCCAAGTTCATATGGTTTTTCTTGCTGACAAAACTGGTTTGAAGGAGAGCCAAAATGCCAGCGGCAGTTGCCCTTGCTAAGAAGAACCTTGAAAGACGTTATGATGATTGTTAATAGAGTACACACACACGCACACAATTTTCTACAATAAACTGGCAGATTATAACTGGTTCCCCCAATACTGCACATGGGATTGGTGCGAGGAAGATACAGGAAGCAGTTTGTGTCCCATTGTGGAGGAGACAAGAAATCTTGAGGTTGCAGGAAGTCAAAGCGTCTCCCAAGCATTGCATTGCACTGCACTCAATGCAGGAGGCACTGACTGATCACCTACACATGCAAATACCAGATTTTCATGTGGTCTAAGGGTTCTCTTACACAAAAGGAATGGTAACTTCATGCATTTTGCTGGTGCACGTGCTATTGCCTGACCAGTCTTTTGAAAATCAGGTCTGATGCTTTAGGGATTGGAAGCATGCAGAAGAGTCACCAATTCTAATGTGACCGAAAAGCTGGAAACTATGTTATTGAGGAATTTTAGGAAATTTCAGAATAGTGGTATTGCACTGTTGGTGTCCCTATAGCTGTTTCCACACACTTGTGCTACATTGCCGTGTGATGCACTATACTAACACAAACACCTAACTCTGCTGTACAGGGCATGATTATAAATTTTGCTGAACACACGTGTGATCCTGGAGGAACATCTCGCTTAGCTTATCTCCTCTGCCTTCCCTGCATTCAATGGAACTGTGTTCTCTATGGGTCTCTGCAGTTTTCACACAGAAACTGCATATTATGCTTACCTTAAATCAGGCTTATATTTGAGTTCTGGTTTCTCTTAAAGGAGGTTTACAGTTATTAAAAACATCTATTTTTTCTTACTATTCAATTGTTGCATTTGCAGAACTTTCTAGGCAGAGGTTTAATATGGTAGGTTTGTCTATGCTAAGCGGTTGCTCTGAATAATTGCACCAAACAGTTCCAGTTTTTCTGGACCTGCTGCATTTTTCTGCATTTTGCAAACACTTTAGGAAAAAAAAAAAAAAAAGAAAAAGAAAAAGCAATGACAGCTACTGAAATCCTTAGGCTGCTGGACGGCTCAAGGAGCTCCTGGGCCCATGGCACCTGCCAGGGGCCTATGTGCCTGTGTTATTGTCTCGGTCCACCCTAAAACGCTTCACCCAGTGTCCTCTTCTGCTGGAGCCAGGGCCTTGCAGAGATGCAACTTCCTTGGCCACCCAAAGCAGTTACTGTGCTTAGCTGAAAGCAATTTCAACCATTTTGACTCCAGGACGAAACCACCCTTATGAAAACTTAAGCTAAGATGACTCCATGGTTTTCATTCACAACTCCTGCTATGCTGGTGTGCGTGTGCAGACTAGCTCTCCGCCAGGCAGAGGGACTCTGCCCAAACTAGCAGTCGAAGGCAGGGAGGCCGGCACATTGCACACCGCTTGCAGCTCTCCCTGGCCCTGATCCAACGCCACAGCCCACGGTGCTGCAGGAATGTTGGGGCACATTGCATGGGCGGAGGGGAGCCCGAGCTCTGCACCCAAGCACTCACCAGGACAAGGGAGATCCTGTGAGGACAATGTCACTGTTGGGGATGGAACCAGCATTAGCTGAGTTTCCAGTAGTGGCTTTTCCTGTACGAGCAAAAGGCTGTAATGATCTTCCTGGCCAAACGGTCCCAGGAGCTCTCCAGCAACTTATTGAGAAGTCACTATTCCCCAATCAGCTACCTGGGTAGAAATCTTAGTCCAAAGGTAGCCACATACTCTGTGGCAGACAAGCAAATTCTTTGGACGCCTCCATACCCACTTCCAGAGCTCAGTTTAAGACTCTATTTATTGGTATTATTTTTTTCCTCTAAAACAGACTATCATTTTTGATACCGAAACTTGGATCTACAAGATCTCATCACAACAAAATATTAAATTAACTGCTTAGTAAATGATGTAAAAGAAGGAACCAGATCAAAAGGCAGATCACTTACACTTCATCCGCCATATCTGGAGAAAAATTTTGTATGTGATAGTTCCACAGATACAGCTTTCGGTTCTCGATTTGAATTTGTAACTGAGTATATTTAGTTTCCCTAGCATTATTAAATCACTGCAAAATGGATGTCTGACAATTGTTAGCAGGGCACATAACAGACATAGACTGGATGTCATTTCTGACTTCTCTTTTATTTTATTCTAGCATTTCCTAGGCAGAAAAAATAAAGAGCCTTCCAAAAATTCTCTGTGTAAGATGCAGACCCCAGACATGAGATAACATACCTACCAACAGCAAGCAACCAGAAAAAGTCAATAGTCACAAGTATGCCCTGCACATTAGGGTTTTTTTACATTCCTGGATGATCATATTAAATATTTTGGTTGAATGCTGTTTCTTAGGCATCCTTAGTTTCTTCAGCAATCTTAGAAGAACAAATCTATTCTTACTAGAATACATATGTGTTTTCACTCTATTGTTCCATAAACAAGACAAAAAAATTATTTGTTAGATTCAGAGATTTAACACAGTCTATTCCAGCACAGCACATTGTTCTCTCCCTGGTAACCACATTTTCATAATAAACTCCCCTAGAGCTCCCAACCTCTGGAATATCTGCCCACCAAGTCAATGCAAACCAGGGGGGTTTAGTAGTCCTAGCTCACCAGTGAGTCTCTTTTCACCTTTCACCTTGAGGATATGAGCAGTGGAAAGAGCTCCTAAACAATGTGGTATTCTGACAGAAAAGACATTTCTTGTTACCAGAGTATTTTGGATCTGTATATATGTAAATAGTCTGTTAATAGATAGCAACAGATGGCACTTAACTTAGCAACAGCATAAATAGAGCAAGTTTTATTTGATCTGATCTGAGGTGGTTGATGAAGCCATTTGTTTACAAGTGTATTTTTTAAATAAAATCATCTGCAGCACCCAGAGCATTGTCTCAATATTCTTTTATTACAGTTTGTAAAACTCCAAATAAAAATAGGAGGCGAGCTGATCGTTCTTTGGAGCTCTGCCTGTGCAACAATAGGGTTCCGGCTGCATCACTAAGTATTCAAAACAAAGCGAAGAGAATCAAAATATCAAATTTTCACAGCTATGAATTTGCAGTTGTGTTCATCCACACAGGAAGATGACACAGCTTGTACATGTTTTTACTACTGCTCTTCGCGTAACTGAGGGTAAAGTGACAAGTAGACAACTATAAGGGTGCACTGGAGACGTATTTTGGAGTCACCTCACACTGTTACACACACACCTTCCTCTCAAGTACATCAAGATCATGTCGAAGTCACAGTTTGATATGTTCTAGCAACCCTTGATGGCCTTATCTTACCTATTTCTCTCACCAGAACAGGATCATAAGCAAGCAGTAAATTTGTAATAGAACATTTTAAAAGAGGTAGAACAGCATCAGTAGATGTCAAGGCTTCTTTCTCACCGCAATCCAAAACTACGTGGAATTGATTTACAATTCTGACCCATAAATTCCTCCCTCATTTCTCCGATCACTTGCTGTGTTTGCGAGTCATGCAGAAGCACAGCCTCCTGCGTCGTGGCATGCTAGTCCCACATGCACACGCACAGTCATTCTTTCCACTAACAGTTGTCACTACCACACACACTCATACACTGCCCCAGGGCACAGTATAACTATCTTACTTCTAACAGACACAGCCAGATCAGACACAGAACAACGTGTACCCCCCAATACAAATACGATAAACACAACACTCACAACAGTGGTTTGTGGAGCAAAGCAAGAGGATGGAGAACTAGTCTGGACTGCACTGACATTCAGATATTGGTATACATGCTTCTCAGAAGATTAAAAGAGAGATTAAATACAACTATATCATAGGCAGACTTGAAAATATAGCCTTCCTTCCCTACCACGTGCAACAACTTTTCAATCAAAATGCTACTAAGAGTATATACGTGCAGACAGCATAGGCACCCAACGCACAAACTCCATTCCTGAAGCTACCACACGCAGTTAGCTTTGCAAGATAGGACTTTGCATGCACTAAAGACAGTTGTGCAAACAAATGAGGGCATCGAGTCACTGCAGCTGGGGGGAACAGTCACAGCAGCCTCAGACTGAGGAGTTTAGCTCTTTAGTTTTGCTGGTGTCTGAAGCAGGTTTGACAACATTGCTCATCTCCCTCCATCCCTGGCACTGTGGGTGCCTGAGCAGGCCAACAAAGCTCCCTCCCAGCCTCTGTGCAGGTGTACTCCAAGCTACCAACTTGCTCACAATTTGTTAATTAGTCTAGCACGACTCAAAAAAAAAAAAAAAACCCACCCAAACCTGAACAACCAAACCCAGGGACCACAGTACTCTAAAAAGATCCCTTGGATTTTCTGTTTAGCATCTATCATGAAGATATGTCAGCCAAGGGTTTTGGTCATCTCATCACCTTTCAAATGATTCCTGCTTCAAAATATGTCCTTAATCCTTTTCTAAAGTTTGTTTTGATCTAAAATTCCATTTAATTAAGACTTGCAGAAAGAAGAGAGAAACCTGTAACTTTCCAATGTGGGAAGGAACCAAACCAAGATATCCTCATTTTTCTCTGAGGAAGAAATTGTAGCCAGAGTGCATTTGTGCTACAGCACGGTCAGCTGATGAAGAAGCTCTCCCAGACCTAAGTAGTATGTTTAGAAGAGAAAAAAATTGTTCAAGCAAATTCATTCTTTTCTTCACATGTCTCTCAGCATCTTTCTGCTTAAAATTTTCCTCGTTTCAAGCATGAAGGGTAGGCTGGTTGGTTTACAAATCTTATATACTTCAGTTTTCGTCAAAGTGTTGAGCGGTGCTCTTTAACTTCCTAATTTGATGTTTTCAAATAAATTTTCTTTTGGAATACTATATTTTTAAAGCTAAAAAACTCCCCTTGCTTCATTTGTTTCTTTTAAGAAAAAGAGACAAGAAATTAAACTAAAAGGAAAATGTATTGAGAGTTTTTAAACATTAAGCCTTCTAGTGACAGAAAATGGCATAAGAAGCTTAAAACCAAACTGAAATGGGAATTTGCCTTGTAGCTCCAAAACCAATAATACTCAGATTCCTTCTTTACATTTTTAACATTGAAAATTTTGTCCCCTGAAATACTGAAAACATTGTTCCTCATCAATATCCTTCTTTCCCATGTCTGTGTGGTGAGGGCAGGACAGGAGGAGAGTGCATCAGCCAGCCCACCTCTGAACGGTACCTCTGGCTTGCTTTTAGTCAGATTTCACACAGAAATCAGGTTTGTGAATACACAGGGTGTATGTGTGAGCTTCCCTTGATGCCTCAACATCGTTTGAATCTATTGACCAAGCTAAACAGAGAGAGAAAAACAAAGTGCGATATCACACTTTAAAAGGTACCAGAAAATCAACAGGGAGAGGGACACCTGATACATGTTCAGCCACAAGAGAGCATTAGCTAGGCCTTTCACTTTCTCCAGCACCAAAGCTTATCAGCCACAGGACCCTTGTAGACCCAAGCTTTACTGGTGGCATAGAGGTACTTGTTTTTAAAGAACAAAACAAAGTTTCTGTCTGGCTCCAAGATTGATTTACAGGAAAACACATGGAAGACTGAAGCAGGAAAATACTGGGCCTTCATGCTGCACCCCCTACGGCTTAAAAAAAAAAAATAAAACAAAACAAACAAAAAAACCCCACACAAACACATAAAAAGAAAATAAATCTTTTTACTAAGACAGTGAAAATTTAATTAAGAGGAGGAAATATTCATATATTCATCCTCTTAAAGTTAAGCTAGAAGCACTATATAAGAGCCCAATCAGCAGTCATGCAACACTAATATGAACTCAAGCCCATTCCCAATGTCCTAACCATCTTTATAGATGATCTGGATGAGGGGA
>NW_009593844.1:0-2048 GCF_000690535.1 Cariama cristata
TCCCATAGACTTGTTTGTGTCTAGGTGGAACAGCAGATCGCTGGATAATGGGGGGATTATTCTGATTGTTCTATTCCCCATCCCTGTCATCCAGCTCGGAGGACTGGCTGCTCTGAGGATAACTGGTCTAGCTATTGAAGACTGAGGAAAAGGTGGCATTAAGTACCTCTGCGTTTTCCTCATCCTTGCTGGCAATGTTCCCCTCTTCATCCAGTAAAGGGTGGAGATTCTCTTTGGTCCTCCTTTTGTTGTTAATGTATTTGTAAAAACATTTTTTTGTTGTCTTTTATGACTGTGATCAGAGTGAGTTCCAGCTGGGCTTTTGTCTTTCTAATTTGCTCTCTGCATGCCCTGACATCTTTGTGTCCTTCCTGGGTTGCCTATCCCTTCTTCCAAAGCTGATAAACTCTCTTCTTATTCCTGAGTTCCAGCCAAAGCTCTCTCTTCAACCAAGACAATCTTCTTCAACTATTACAGAGGAAGACGAAAAGCATCTTTATTTCCCTCCATACTGAATCCTAACTTAGAATTTTTTCTTAAATGCAACTTGTGCTAGAATTATTGCAGTGTTTGAATCCTATTTTCTTGGAGATTTACAACTATCATAGTCTCCAAATTGCATTTGCTGAATTTACTGAGTTAACTTTTCTGTGTGATAGGCCAACACATATTTACAAATGTAATGCCTAGTCACTGGGAGAAAAATAGAAGACCTCTTTTAAAAGGCTATGAGGATGAAGATAATTACAGAGCAGATCTCTTAAACATTTTTCATGGAGTGAGTTACATGTTAGTTGGAAAACACAGGGCTAGACCGCAGAGAAACATGGCATTTAAAATGTTGTTCAGAGGAAAACATAGAACAATAATTGGCACACACACACAAAAAATCCAGTACACTTCTTTTACATCTCTAGCAGTTGACAAGTGCACAGTCAAATTTATGATCACTCTTGGGGTGTTATGGGGCCAGTTTCTGAAGAGGGATCACACCGACTTGCGGCATAAGGGAGCACACACTACTATAGCTTATGTAAAAACTGTTCTGCGATAGTTGATAGTTGATCTATCCTTGGGACTAAACTAGCTGGTGTTCTTTGCCAGACAGTAGTGATAAAGAACAAGGCATAACTTGCAAAAACTTGAATACAGTAATGTACTGTCTGGTTGGCCCTGATAAAATATTTGACAAAAAAGTTGGACAGATTTTTTATTTCATCTAGAGATATGGATGTTCATCTCATGCAGTAACACTGTTTCTCAGAGACAGATCCCAGATAGGGTGATGTCCACCAAATGAATGCCCTTCAAAACAAAAGATCACTTCCAAAATTTCACATGTTATCCCATATCCTCATTTTTCCACGTATCATATAGAAATAATAATTTACGAGTACTCTACAGTGGTATTGTGAGGACATCTTAAATAATATTATTTTGACAGCACACCTGTTAAAATGCACAATCCCAACAGCACAGAAGTTAGTAGCTTTTTTTTTTTTTTTTTTTCCCCTAAATATAATTTGGACATCATGAAACCACAACTTGTTATCCTACAATCACAATATTTATCTCTGGGTGACCTTTAAGAGTAACTCCTTATTTCAGCATCGACAGAAGTGGCTGCCAGCAAGACTACTCTATATCTTATAATGTTTCATGAGGATATATCAGAGGAGTTTTCCAGACTAAAAGAAGATCATCTTACTTCATTATGGTAACTATTTTTTTCATTTCTTGTGTGTCTAAACAGGGCAGGTGTTGGTATTTTCTGTGCTGTGAATACTTACAGTAAGTAAATTAGACCCAAGGTGTGAATACAGATAGATGGGAAATTTTATAGACTTACTTATCAAGGGTTAACACTGAAAACCTGAGCAAAATAATTAGTGGAGTTTCCTTACCCTTGGAAATGTGGCTGGGCTCAGCTGGAGAGAATTACGCTGTAAAGAAAGGGACTATGAGAAGCGCTTTCATTCTTGGTACTATGTTGTTTCTGTGTTGACCTGGGAAGTGGGGGGTGGGTGGGGAGAGAGAGGGGTGGCGGG
>NW_009593844.1:2059-6624 GCF_000690535.1 Cariama cristata
AGGGAGGGATCTGGCTGTGAAAAGTCCTTTGGACTCCATTTAGTGGGCTGTTACTTCCTCTAACCTCAGCTTTTCTTAGAAAACAGCCAGACTGATAGTAGTGGAATGTAAGTGTTCTTAGATCTAACAATTGAATAAAGGTAATTTTAGGTAATTATCATAAAATTCAGAAAGTAGAAAGGAAGATCAAATAGCTACGATGCAAGCCAGGAGAATACTGGGGTTTGTGCAGATAATGTAAAAATACAAGAGAGTGAAAGGACAGGAAAGCCTTTTATTTCTAGGGCTGGTTAATTGAGGTCACATAATTAAACATTGCAGCTGTCAAGGGGGACAGCAACTTATATTGCTTTTGGCAAGGAGCTGCCAGTGGCTGACACAGGTAGCCCTACACCTTTCTTGATTGTTAAGGAATCATTTCAATACACAGGAAGTTACAAATACAGGGGTACAATCAGATTTTAGACTGAATTTTCAGTCATTTGTGTATGCATTTCTACCAAAGAAATGCTGGGGGAGGGAGGTCCATGCTGCAAGACTGCTAATCAACCAGTGCTCATTAGTTCATTATGTAGGTGCATAATTTGACAAGAAATTTTGGGAGTGGTTTGTTTCGGAAGGTGAAATCAGCTATTAAAAATATTGCTGTCTGCACTCAGTATGTATTTTGAACTTTTTAAGGCATCTCTTGGTACTTGGGGAGGAAAAGATGATTAAACTTCTCTACCTGTGCCTGCAGTGCTGCTTCAGGTGAGGACGAACAAAGCGGTTTAGGCAGTACCACAACTCAGCACCATATTGTAGAAAATAGGCACTCTGCCTCCCACTGTGAGATGAGAGCCCTTCTGCAAATAGTTTCCTTGTGGCCAGTGGTTCCAAGAGAAAGAGTGAAGAAAGCAAAATGATGTTCCTTCTAAAAAATCCATTTGTCTCATGTCTTCTCAGAAAGGAAGACAAAGTATTTTCATAGCACTGGGGCTACTCAACTCTGAGTAGAGGGCCATAGAACAAGGTAGAAACACAGCCAATATAACTGACTTATTTTCAAGTGCCAGGTAACTGTTGAGGTGTTTTAATATTCCTTAATGCATTTCAAATACGACCATTGTTAGTGTAGGATTTTGTTGTGCTCACCTTGTGAAATGTTCATGATTTGCTCCTAAAATAACTTCACACTTTAGACAGAGTTTTGGGGCAGCTTGTCCACGATGTCTGGCTTCTTCCTGAGTGCAAGATAGACAAAAGGCTACATGGGCTAGATTTCAATATTAATTCCACTAACTGTTCTGGGGTAAGAAATGTTTTATTGTCTCTGAGAATCAGCTATTTAGTTATTAAAAACCAGGCTGCCATGAAGCCAAACATTGCACTTGGGTTTCTAGCTTGGAATCCTTTGCAATGTTTTGAGGAAAAGTCCCTTCTTACACGCACACTCTTTGGTGAGTTTTAAGCCACTAACAGAACGTAAGGCAGTGGGCCATCTCCACCATATGCTACTATAAAGGACAGAAAGACAGCAAATATTCAGGATGGATGAGGGAAGCTTATAAGGCACATAATGGCCATCAGCCTGCTGTCTCTTAGCAGATACATCTGGATGCTCTGTCTGCTGTGGTAAGAAGCTGCAGTGGCACATCCAGACTGAAAATATAACCAATAATCCTGTACTGAACACTGTTGATAATACCTCCTTTTTTTGTTTGGTAGTACTGGAACTGTATCTCCCTTTCCCAGCTCTGCTTTCCACTCCATCTTGTTTCTTTACTTTCTGCAGGTGGGCTGGTGGACTCAAGAGTCTCAACCTCTATCCTTGGCCTTTGGTGGTTACACTTAGATCTGTGAAACCTGGTTTTCATTATTCCCTTATCTTTTATTGAGGCCAGACATTCATACTTATGCCTAAAGGAAGGGTCAGGAATGATTTGGCTAGCATATGGGCTTTTCAAGAAGCATTATTCTGTTAATCGATCTGTCTATGGTGAATTCAGACTGTGTATAAATCTTTGAGTGCCTGGTTGCTTGAACTCGTTTAATAAACGTCTGGCCCTTTTCTGAAACACTGGAAACATGAAGCTATTTTCAGTGGGACACTAATGACTTGGCTGTACCAGGTGCTTACATGTTATCAAAACACCTAAGACTGTATAGCTTTTGCAATCACAAAATTACGGAATATATAAGGTCATCTGGTCTGATCTCCTGCTCAAAGCAAAACCAACTTTGAAATCAGTCAGGTTGCTCCAGTTGTCCAGTCAAATTTGGAGTACCTCCAAAGATATTCCCCATCTGCTTTGAACAACCTGCTCTGATGTTCGACCATCCTCAGTGCGAGTTTTTTTCTTGTCTCTGATCAGAATTTCCCTTGATGCAAATTTTGTCTACGACCTCTTATCCTTTCCCTGTGTTCCTCTGAGAAGAGTCTGGCTCTGTCAAAGTAGTCACGGTCACCAGTTAGCTCATTTCTCCCTAGTCTTCCCTTCCCTCTTCATTCAAGTTGAAAGAATGTAATGGATAATTGTGTTGCTTCTGGTCTGCACCAAAGTTTGTATGAGAGATGTCAATTCAGTGCTTTGCTGATTCTTTACCTCATTGTAATCTATACAATGGTGCTGCTGACAACTGAAACCTGTTGGATCGAATCTGTGTTACTATGTCATCTTCCTTAGTGCTAGATGAAATCATGTGAGCCCTGTATCTCTAGCCAAGTGTGATTCTTTTCCAGTCTTTGTGTACGTGTGGGTGTCTTTCTTTACAACTTTCACTCTGTGTACCTATCTACTGTGTTCAGTTTTGGGCCTCTCACTGCAGGAAAGACATGGAGGTGCTGGAGTGAGTCCAGAGAAGGGCAAGGAAGCTGGTGAAGTGTCTGGAGCACAAGTCTGACAGCGGCTGAGGGAGCTGGGGCTGTTTAGGAGGCTAGGGCTGCAGAAAAGGAGACTGAGGGAAGACCTTCTTGCTTTCTATAACTACCTGAAAGGAGGTTGTAGTGAGGTGGGTGTTGGTCTCTTCTCTCAAGTAACAAGCAATAGGACAAGAGGAAATGGGCCAGTGGAGGTTTAAACTGGGTATTAGGAAAAATTTCTTCAATGAAGAGGTTGTCAAGCGCTGGAACAGACTACTCAGGGAATTGGTGGAGTCACCATCCCTGGAGGTGTTTAAAAGGTGTGTAGATGTGGTGCTTAGGGACATGGTTTAGTGGTGGACTTCACAGAGCTAGGTTTACAGTTGGACTCAGCGATCCTAAAGGTTCTTTCCAACCTAAACGATTCTATGATTCTATTCATTATGAAGTGATAGGAAAAGTGTGCTTATTTGCATAAATGAAATAAGTAGAAGTTATGCAGTAACTATATGGAATCTGATATAGCCATGAAATCACTTATTATTTTTGCTTCTGGAAGTAAGATAATTTCATGCTGAATTGCCTAGATGCCTGAGCAACTCACGTGCTTTTCGTGTCTCAAAGTATACTTTATTCATTTCTATTTTTTTTTAAATATCCTTAAGAAGTTTTTCTCACATACTCAGTTTTAACTGCACATCTTCAGAACTATTATGTAATGATTAGGTCAGTTTATTGTCTCACCAATGTTACCATATTTGCCAAGCATAAAGGACAAACTTGGCTTGTAAATCTTATGTTATTTTCCATGGAGAATTAGGATTAGTTGGATACAAAAAATACATACCAGTGTTTCATTTCTTACTTTTCGTAAATGCCATCAGAATTTTATTTTGCCTTAAAAAGCATAAGGAAGATAAAAATAACCTTTCTAGCATCCCTAATGACAAAGAAAAGCTTGAAAGTGCAACCTTAATTTGGTACGTATCCAGTTCTGCATGTTTCTAGTCCACTTCCTCAAGGAAATATATTCTGCTTTCCATAATGTTTTTTTTCCTCTGAAATAAATGGTGATGGGAACATGGAGCTCCAGTGGCCCTCATTCAGTTTAAAAGTTACCAAAAAAATACCTTATGATTCTACAGACAAGCATAAGAAGGAGTCTTAGCAGCTACAGATGATTAGCTCACCAAGCATTCTCTACCCTGACTTTTTTTTTTTTTTTCTGCATGGGAAACCAAATAGGTAGAAATAAACAGTAAAACCCAAAGAAAGTATGGTCTTTTAAACAAACCTCACTGAGATATTCAGATATTTTACAGTATTACTGCCTGTTTAAAAAGAAGCTTGGGTTTTTTTGTTTGTTTGTTGATTTGTTTGGATTTGTTTGTTTGTTTTTCACTGTGGTAACTGTCTAATTAATTAAATGAACTGATCCCACCTTTGTTGTTTTTTATGATTCCAGTGCAAAGTAGTTAAACTGAATAAAATGCTTCTACTTACATTCATTTTGTATTTTGAAAAAAAATAATAAAACTTATGCTGCTAATCTCCATGAGATTCACTGTAGCTGAATGAAAAGATCAAAAAATTTTTAATAAAACCTGGTACTCTTTTTAGCAACACCTACAGAGAACTCACATACTCACTTTTTGGAGAAGGAGTTGTCTGTCCATGTGTAGGATATGGTTTCCTCATAGCAAGGCTGAGGTTCATCAGCAAG